>NC_069500.1:609491504-609744004 GCF_027579735.1 Bombina bombina | reverse complement strand
AGGGCATTTGTAATGGGCATTGCCCTTAAAATGGCATTCAGCTCTTTTGCTGCCCATCCCTAATCTAAAAAAGTCTAACCCCCAAAAATTAAAAAATTAAACCCAAGTTTAAATTAAGCTAAAATGACAGAAAATAAAAAAATCTAATATTACAGAAAATAAAAAAAACAAAATTACCAAAGTTTAAAAAATTAAACAAAATCCATATGAAAATAAAAAGCCCCCAAAAAATAAATACATCCCCTAATCTAATGCTAAACTACCAATAGTCATTAAAAGGGCCTTTTGTAGGACATTGCCCTAAGTTTAACAGCTCTTTTAAGAATTAAAAATACTAAGACCCCTAACAGTAAAAACCCCCCACCCACCAAACCCCCCAAAATAAAAAACCTAACACTAAAAAACCTAAAACTATCCATTGCCCTGAAAAGGGCATTTGTATGGGCATTGCCTTTAAAAGGGCATTCAGCTCTTTTGCTGCCCATCCCTAATCTAAAAAAAAAACAACAACAAATTTAAAAAAAAAAAAAATAACACTAAAGTCCCAAATAGATACTCACAGGTTCTGAAGTCCACCAGAGAAGGTCCTCTTCCATGCGGTGAAGTCTTCTTCCAAGCGGCTGACATCTTCTTCCAAGCGGAGACCTCTTCTTTCTTCATCAAGGACAGTGGAACTGAAGACCGGCGATGACGGAACTGAAGACTGACGACCGCTAAGCCATGGAGCATGGAGGATTCTCTTCTTCCGATCACCTTCAAACACTGAATAGTGAATTCAAGGTATGTGGGTGGGGGGGTTTTACTGTTAGGGGGTCTTAGTATGTTTAATTCTTTAAAGAGCTGTTAAACTTAGGGCAATGCCCTACAAAAGGCCTTTTTAAGGGCTATTGGTAGTTTATTCTTAGATTAGGGGGTGTTTTTATTTTGGGGGGCTTTTTTATTTTCATAGGGATTAGGTTTAATTTTGTAAACTTTGGTAATTTCATTTTTTATGTTCTGTAATGTTAGCCTTTTTTATTTTCTGTAATCTTAGCTTTTTTTATTTTTTGTAACTTTAGTATTTTTTATTTTAGGTAATTTGTGTTTATTTAAGGGGTGTTAGGTTAGGGGTGTTAAGTTAGGGTTAGTAATTTAATTAGTTATTTGCATTGTGGGATTTGGCGGTTTAAGTGGTTAATAAGTTAATTAGCTTTATTGCGATGGGGGGGGGTTTGGTTTAGGGGTTAATTAGGTTTATTGCAATGTGGGGGTTTAGGGGTTAATAGGGTAATTAGGTTTAAGTGATGTGGGTGGTTGACAGTTAAGGGATTAAGGGGTTAATTACTTTATTATTTTGCGATGTGTGGGTTTGCGGTGTATGTGTTAATACTTTGTGTGGGAGGTTCAGTGTTTTTTGTTATACTTTGGGCGGGTGTTTTTTTTTTTTGTTGTAATGCTCCATTTGCCTTCGCTGCATCCTGGTGGATTCCACCCTGCCATTTTCGGAATCCACTGGGATGCAGCGTAAGTGGATTCCAAAAATGGCAGGATGGTGAAAGAATCCACCTTTGGTTTTTTGGAATCCACCTGGATGCAGCAAAACTGCATCCAGGTGAATTCTTTTGGCTGCCTCACGCTGTAAACATTCCATTGAGGATGCGTGCGCTACTGCCAACGGTGACGGACATTACAAATGCAATTATAGTATAGATTTATTTCAGGGCTTATAAATCCTTTTTTTTTTGTTTAAAAATATATCAGGTATCTAAATAAATGAGAGAGCAGAGTGAGTGTTAAAATGGATAACAGTTTGTGAAAATGTTTAGTATAGTATTTTATATTTGGTTGTTTTTTTTTTCACTATGCGAAGTAGGTTTGGGCAAGGGTATGAGCATGCATACATTGTAAACAGTTAAGTCCCCCCTTTGCAAAATGGTGTGTTTATGGTTATGTATATGAGCAAGTATGAAATAGCAACAACAAGCTAACAATGGGTGCACAATGCAGAGCAGTGGCTTCTAATGCTAATAAGATCCCAGCATGTATTAAAAGAGGAATTGATGCAAGGGAAGAAAGCATAATTCTGTCACTATATAAATCCCTGGTAAAACCTCACCTTGTGTATGGAGTGCAGTTCTGGGGACCGATCTCAAAATTGCAGACTTTGAAAAAGTTCAGAGAAGGGCCAAAAAGTTAATAAGGGGAATGGAGAATTTAAGCTATGATGAGAGGCTAGCCAAAACAGTCTGTTTTCTCTATAAAAAAAGGTGCTTGAGAGGTGAAAAAGGCTCATATACAGAGATAGCAGAATCTCTGTTTATTCCAAGAAAATGTTTGTGACAAGAGGACACAATTTAAGGTTGGAGGAAAGGAGATTTAATCTCCTGCAACAGAAATGTTTTTTCACTGTAAAAAATTGTGGAGCTTATTACCAGAGGATGTAGAGAATGCCAATACCTTAGATACATTTAAAATGGTTTGGATACATTTCTGGCTAGAAACAGAATTCAAGGATATGATTAGGGTTGTCACCCACCCCGTTATCACCGGGACAGTCCCGGTCTGAGGCTGTATGTCCCTTGTCCCGGAACTACTCTCAAATGCCCCGGGCTAAGAGCTCCCCTAGCGCAGTAAGCACAGATAAAAAAAAATGTAGCTGGCCAGGGGAGCTCTTAGCCCAGGGAGGTGGAGTCTGGAGGAGAGATGGAGGAGTGTGTGGGAGGGGGGAAGAGGGTCAAGGAGGGGATTTGTCACGTCAGCCTGAGTCAGCCTCCTCCCACCAGTCCCTTACTACTGGCTGCTTAGTGTGATTCTAGCCATAGCCGAGAAGAGTAGAGACTGAGAGAGGTCAGGTGTTGGTGCAGTGGCATGCATGGCGCAGGCACAAAGTATATATATATATATATATATATATATATTAATTCATTTTGCTGAGCAAAATAGAGGAGAGTCCGGAAACCAAATGGGGAGAAAGGAAACCGAGGAAAGAGAAGGGAAAAGGTTGAGAAAAAGAAGATGAAGATACAGATAGGATCAGACAGGAAGACAATAAGAGAGTGCTGCTAAACCATTTTGGTGAGAGAGTGTTGTAAAGGAAGTCAGAAAGACAAAGAGAGGATACAGAATCAGGGGAAATGGATGGAAAGCCAGTTTAGTGAATAAAAACAGGTGACACAAGAAGAAAGATTAAGGTGAAAAAGTGACAGCAAAAAAGGGACGATAGGAACAAAAAAGGATAGGAAAAGAGATTGTACCAAACAAAAAGAAAAGTGGGGGTGTTGTGTAACAGGAGCCATAGAGAGTAGTTAGAGTGTGAGGCACTGAACTATTATATATATATACATTTTATTTCATATTGAATTTGAGGCTGCGAGAAGCCACACCCCAAGCCATGCCCTGAGACACACCCTCTTCACCCCCATTTAAAAAGTGTCCAGGAAAAGCAAATAAAAAAGCATGAGATAAGAGGGTGTCTGTAGTGGCTTAGAAACAGGCAGACATTTAGAGGTTTAAATGTTTTAAAGTATCTTAATATAACAATGTTGGTTGTGTAAAGCTGGGGAATGGGTAGTAAAGATGTTGTCTATTTTTTCTTAAAATAGCAATTTTGGTGTTGACAGAACCTTTAAAGGGACACTGTACTCAAAAATTTTCTTTCGTGATTCACATAGAGCATGCATTTTTAAGCAACTTTCTAATTTACTCCTATTATCAAATTTTCTTCATTCTCTTGGTATGTTTATTTGAAAAGCAAGAATGTAAGTTTAGATGCCGGCCCATTTTTGGTGAACAACCTGGGTTGTCCTTGCTGATTGGTCAGCACCAACAAACAAGTGCTGTCCATGGTCCTGAATCAAACATTTGCTGGCTCCTTAGCTGAGATGCCTTCTTTTTCAAATAAAGATAGCAAGAGAACAAATTAAAATTGATAATAGAAGTAAATTAGAAAGTTGCTTAAAATTGCATGCTCTATCTGAACCATGAAAGAAAAATTTGGGTTCAGTGTCCCTTTAAGCTCAACTGGAGCTTTTTGTAAGTATATTAGATTTGTATAGGTTGAACTATATAATCTTTTTTCAACCTCATTTACTATGTTACTATTCTATTTGTAATACATTTTTTGCATAAATTACAAAATGTAGTAAAGTGACAAAAATTATATATATATATATTATTTTTTTTGTAACTTTCAAGCCATTAATTATTATTAACTAACATAGATATCTTAGGTTCTCTGGGAGGATAGATTGATGTTCAATGTGGGATACAAAAAATGTATGGATTTTTTTTTTTTTTTTTCCATTGTATATACTAGTTTTACAGGAATATTTTGGGTATTTCTGCAAACTAGTTATTTTACAATAATATTTGGTCTGCTGAAAAAAATAAGGTATGATTTTGTGAGTACCTTATGAAAAAAAACACCAAAATTGATAGTGCAAAACCCACAGTAGTGTGCAATCCTTAGCACGGCTGCATAGGGTGTACACCCACTCCAGTTTGAGAATGCAGTTCACCTCTGCGTTTTGTGTATGTATATATGTGATTTTGTGTTTATATATATTATTTTGTAAGGTAAATGTAAAAATTTTTATCCCACTACTTCAATAAAACTTTTCTTCAGTTAAGCCGACTATATTGAGTAGAATCTGTGTCACCCTTCATAACCTTGGCAATAGAGTTCTGTCTACCCATAAACAAAAACTCTGTCATTGCAACAACATGAGCAGTTATAAACAGTTTATGACTTGATTACTTGGTAAACGGTTGTTAGATTATTTTTTTCCACTCCTGCCTTGTCACCATATGCCAGAAATTCAAGATGTTAAAAAAAAATACATATTTAATGAACATAGTTGCATACAAATGTATCTAATTTGGTAAAAATCTCAATACAAAGCACAACATTTTTATTAATTCTATTTACAGAATGATATTTTGGTCATTAGTTTTTTGTGATGTGAAAAATGTGCATGCTGTGCTGGGAATAAAGCTATAATCTACTCCATTATTACAATACTTTAAATGTACCCTACACGGTTAAATAAATGTAATATACTTTCATTGATTTTGACTGCTTTTGCTGCAAGTTAAAGGGACAGTCTACTCCAAAAATTGTATTGTTTAAAAAGATAGATTATCCCTTTGTTACACATTCCCCAGTTTTGCACAGCCAATATGGTTATATTAATATACTTTTTACATCTGTGATTACCTTGCATCTAAGCCTCTTTTGAGAGACCCTGATCACATGGCTATTTATTATCTATTGACTTGAATTTAATCCGATTAGTCATAAATAACTCCACGGCATGAGCACAATGTTATCTATGTGGCCCACATAAACTAGCAGTCTCTTGTTGGGAAAAGCAAATACAAAAGCATGTGATTAAGAGGCTGCCTTTCGTGGCTTAGAAACAGGCAGACATTTAGAGGTTTAAATGTTGTGAAGTATATGAATATAACAATGTTGGTTGTGCAAAGCTGGGGAATGGGTAGTAAAAGTGTTATCTATCTTTTTAAACTATAACAGTTTTGGTGTTGACTGTCCCTTTAAATCTAAACTCGGACCATTACATTCTACATAGTAACTAACAGTTAATTGTCCCTAACTTGACACAGGAGATAAGGTACAATACTAAAGAAGCGTTGCCCATGGAGTATAAACCAATGCAAATTTAGCTAACAGAAGTCAAGTTTTTAAATGCCGTTGTTTTGCAAAAGCAGTGTTTTATTGTGGAAATATACTATGCATTAACAAAAAATTAAAAAATACTTTACCATTCCTTTAAACAACAAGATTTAGAGAAAAAAATAGTAAGAGCAGAAGATAAGTGAGACCTTTCATAAAATATCCTGCTAGTTCACACAATGAAATGAATAAATTGAAGTGATATATCAAATGACATTGTTAAAGTGGCTAAGTAGCATTTCCGTATATTTACCAACTGTGTTTTGAAGTCATCATCTCTGAATAAAGAACATATTCCTTACGGCATTTCTTTATGTGTACCCAAGGAATAATTATTCAGGTGCAATGGACTGATTTATACTTCACTTTATCTTCCTTACATTGTCTTGAGTTTTTGCGAAGGTTAAGCAGAAAACCTGCATAAAAAATACACACATCTTCTATATAAGTGATCAGGTTGATCTATATATTTTTCTATATGTCTGCTTAAATGTTTTTAATTTTATAAAAAGAATATGTAATGGTAATCTTTCAGGTAAATGTTGACATATTGGGCAAGGTTCAGAATTGGCTAATGAGAAGGTATAAACATGAGATGCTTTCTAAGCAAGATTGCCCCCTGTGCATTAACTAAATGGCTTCTGAGATTTGCCGCCATTTCATTACATATTTGTTAAAGTTAAGTTTAGTATTAGTAAATTGTTGGGTAAAATGACACTCCTCTATGCAAGCCTTACTCTGGCTTACTCTACCCTCCAGGATCAAATTCACCCCTCACCTACAAAGCCCCCCACAATTCTGCACCTCCTCTTTATATATTCCCCTAGCTAAATTCTTTGCTCTGCTTGTGACGTAGGCCTTTAAGTGCTTATTATTGTCACCTTGCAGTTCCCATCAGGGAACCAACTAATTGGTAAGATTGATCATAAAAATAGTTGTCAATGAATCTAAATATCGATTAAGTGGTCTACGATTAGTTGGTCAGTTGCACGGCACCAGCTGCTTCACTCCAATGAACTCCTGCACATGGTATTGTGCAAAAAAAATTATATTTATTATTTTTTTTCTATCCAATTAATTAGCTGATTATTATCATATTAATTGGATTGAAAAATAAAAATATACCATGTGCAGGAGTATATCGGAGTGAAGCAGCTGGTGGCGTTCAACTAACCACCTAATTGAAGACCAATCTTACCGATTAGTTGTTGCACCCATAGGTTATAGATTCTCTAAAGAGTGGGGGCCTCTATTCTTTCTTTACCAGTGTGTCTTGCCTCTCTAGTCTTTATTTATTGCACTGTGGAATTTGTTGGTGTATTATAAATAATAACAATAACTAAATAAACAATACAATAAGTCTGACGACAGAAAGTTGCATTATATTGATATGGCTAACTAAATCAACAACTAGAAGGAAATAGAAGATAAGCTGAAAATAAAAAATAAGTACTTAACATATTTACATTTGTCAGTTAGTACGGAAATTAAGAGAAATTGGCCTTACATTCACCAGCAACTGAATAGGGAAGTTACTGGTTTGCCTTTGCCTTTATGTATAGGGAAAAATAATTCCATCTGCTATAGTGATTTTTGTTGTTAGCATACACCCTGTTTAGCTCATGAGTCACCAGGTCCAGTTTAGTTATTATTACATTCATGGCCTAAATTGTCTACCAATGAAATACAGCTGTGTTGTGTATAGCACCACTATTAAACATGTAACGTAACAAGCTTCAGAAAGCTATGCAAATGATCAAGGACATTTGACAAAAACAAATAAAAAGAAACCTTATCCTACTCTCCATGTCAAAGCTGTAAGACTTTTTTTGTAGTTGTTTTTATATTGAGTATTTATCATAAACACAGAAGGTACATCTAGAATATTTGCAAAATATGAGTTGTGTAAGGACGGTGAACAACTTGTGAACTGCATGCACAAACACAATGTCATCATGGTGCTGATTCTAACGAGAAGAGCTACATTGTTTTTTTTTCAATCCAAACAGTCTGCTAAGGTTTTGAACTTGATATTGCATTTGATACATCTTTTAAATTCTGAACAATTTATGATCTTGGCTTTATGTGTTTATTGTTGAATTTATTTGTTTTCAGGAATATAAATGTTGAAAAATATGGGATGTACTCATTTTTATATTTTTATATTCTCACTTCTTTTTAACTTTATGCACAAACCTGCAAAGATCTCCCAAAATGCCTGTATGTTTTCATTTTACAATACGCTTGGGCAGACACGTGTTTTCAATTGCAGAGTCAGCTCACAAGATCTCCCCCTTTTTTTTTTTTAGTTCTGCAAAAAATAATGATAAATAAAAAAGAAAGAGAAAAAAATATGTCCTGGGCATGTGGCTATTGTTTGTTAGTTTGCAAGTGATTTCTGGTCAGTTTTAAGGAATGAGACATTTCAAAGTCTTGGTTACATCATGTGCTTGGAACTTGATCCTGATATTTTACAAGGGTCATTTGTATAGATACTTAATCATCAAAATTATGCTTTTTCACTCATAAAACTTACATGGCAAGCTCTTCCTTGGGATCTCTCTCTGCACAGACTAACAAATTCCAGTTAATTTCTCTGACTTCAATATTTAGATGGGTAAAATGAACAGTAACCTGCAAATACTTTATTGATAAATAGATAGATATTTAGATAGATATTTAGATAGATAGATGATATATTGATAGACAGACAGATAGAGATGATAGATAGATAAGATGATAGATAGATAGATAGATAGATAGATAGATAGATAGATAGATAGATAGATAGATAGACAGACAGATAGATAGATAGATAGATAGATAGATAGATAGATAGATAGATAGATAGATAGATGATAGATAGATAGATAGATAGATAGATAGATAGATAGACAGACAGATGATAGATAGAGATAGATATAGATATAGATAGATAGATAGATAGATAGATAGATAGATAGATAGATAGATAGATAGATGGTAGTTAGATGATAGATAGTTGGATAGATAATTGATAGATAAATGATATATAGGTAGATAAATAGATAGATTAGATAGATAGATAGATAGATAGATAGATAGATAGATAGATAGATAGATAGATAGACTGAGACAGACAGACAGACAGACAGACAGATAGATAGATAGATAGATAGATAGATAGATAAATAGATAGATAAACCACAGATGCAAGAACAAATATTTAAAGTGTGATTACTACCCTTTTTGCTTAACATGTGCCTTAAACAGAGAAGACCTTTCATGTAGTATATCAATCTGATCCAGACTAAACAGTACAGTCTAGTCCCGAAATACCAGACAATTCCTCTCTGAATGAGAGAAATGGCAAAACCCCAGACGTAAGTTTCAGCACATGATAAGCAATAAAAGACTGCTCTTATGGCGGTAATTTATTAATACAACACATAGAACAAGCTATTGTGATATTGTTCGTTCCCAGGTTGAGCGCTTCTCTCTTTTTGTATATGCAAATTATGACCCTGAGGGAAGTCTCCCTAAGGGTGATGCGGAAAGCCAGACGTGGACCCGTTGCTCAGTGTGCCTAAAGGGATATATGGCTGCACCTCACTGACGAGGCCCACATTAGGCAGAGTCATTCATCTGGGGATTTGCCGGTTCATAGAATCATAGAATTTGACAATTTGAACCAAAAAGACCCATCAAGTCTACCCATATTACATGTTACTTTTTTCTTAGGATAGCCTTATGCATGTCCCAGGCATTTTTTAATTACTTTACAGTCTTTGTGTTTAACATCTAAATTGGAAGTTTATTCCATGAATCCACCTCCCTTTCTGTTTCATTCAGAGAGGGATTGCCTGGTATTTCAGGACTAGACTGTACTGTTTAGTCAGGACCAGATATACTATAGGAAAGGTCTCCTCTGTTAAAGGCACATGTTGAGCAAAAAGAGGCTGCTCCTAGGGTGATAACTAGCCATAGAACAAGCTATTGTGCTGATGTTTGTTCCCAGGCTGAGCGCTTCTTGCGGTGTCAATGCTGTAACAAAAGCGCTAAATAGCGTGCCACTTGTAATCTGGCCCTTAATTGGCTAAACTGTCTACAGCTGAAAAGCTGAAAATATAACCCCAACCAGTGGCGGCCAGTTAAGCCGACAACAGGGAATAAAAAAAAAGTAAATATGGATCACATCATATATCATTTACATGTGGTATTTTCTATTCTTTTAAAAATGCTGTGTTTAATGTTTCTTTTAATGCTGTGCATCGAATAAATCTAAGTGGGTAAATAAAAGCTCTGAAAAGAGAGGGAAAATCAGATTTTCCAAATTATGTTTTATGAATATTTTGAAACCGTTTTTGAACTTCTGTTAGTTTAATTCCAAATATGGAACTAGAACTTATTAAGATATTTGTGTGGATATTTGTGCAGATATATTAGGGAAAGGTTTTAGATACTTTAAAGGACCAGTCAACACAGTAGATTTGAATAATCAACAAATGCAAGATAACAAGACAATGCAATAGCACTTAGTCTGAACTACAAATAAGTAGTAGATTTTTTTTCTGACAATATTAAAAGATATGTCTTTTTCCACTCCCCTTGTACCATGTGACAGCCATCAGCCAATCACAAATGCATATATGTACCATGTGACAGCCATCAGTCATTCACAAATGCATACACACTTATTCTTGCACATGCTCAATAGGAGCTGGTGACTCAAAAAGTTTAAATATAAAAAGACTGTGCACATTTAGTTAATGGAAGTACATTGGAAAGTTGTTTAAAATGGCATGCTCTATCTGAATAATGAGAGTTTAATTTAGATTGAGTGTCCCTTTAAGATTTTGATGTACAGGCTGTGTGAATCAATTTCAGTTAATTTTTAATCAGGCTATATCTATTAATTTTAATAACAGCACCTTTTATTGATTTCATATAGAACAACACAATAATATCTGTAATATCCAAAATGTGTTAAATTACCAAAAAATGATATGAGCTTGGGTGTGAAAATATTAGTTTTAAATGCCATGGGATTGAGTCGACATCGACTAGACTTCATTGTTTTCTGTAAATAGAGATTCTGATGATAATATGGAAAAGATGATACATTTATTGATATTTTTCTTTTCTTGCATTGTTTTTGTCCAAGCTCACTTTCTCAGGCTAATAAACTATTGCTACCATAGTTCTAGGATGTTTTTTCTATTGGACAAAGCAATGTACATGGGAAGATTGAGATTTTTATCTTCAATTTAATGTGTTGGCCTTATTTTGGACTGGTTGTTGTTTGAGTTGTTATCTGATGAACGAGGAGAATTAAAAGAACTTTAATCTTAAAATGTAACTCTACATAAAGGGATAGATTACAAGTGGAGCTCAATCGTTTGCACTCTAGCAATAAGGGGTATATCGCAAGGGTTTGAAAGTGAACGTGATCGCATGAGTGCAATCACAAATTACGCTAGAATGGTTAACGCAACTTCATAGCTCTGGTCACAAAACACAATAAATGTACTTCTATTATCAATTTGCTTCATTCTCTTGGTATCCTTTTTTGAAGGAGCAGCAATGCACTACTGAGAGCTAGCTGAACACATCAGTAAGCCAATGATAACAGGTAAATATGTGCAACCACCAATCAGCAGCTAGCTCCCAGCTCCTGAGCCTACCTAGGTATGTTTTCAACAAAATATACCAAGAGAACAGAGCAAAATAGATAAAAGAAGTAAATTGGAAAACTTTTTTAAAATTCTATGCCATATATGAATCATGAAATACATTTTTGGGTTTCATGTCCATTTAAGGAAAATAAAAGAGCATTGCAACATATATGATTTATGCATCCTTTATTTATTTTGCCTGTGTTTGCTGTAAAATGAATTTGCAAATTGTGATTGTGTAACTCTCTCCAGAAAAGCTGGAGCACCTCCGTCATGTTTATGTATAATGAAAATTATTTCTGACATTGCACCATTCTATGAATTGATTGCTTAGGTAACAGTGGAAGTATATTTACTCCTGTCCTTAACTGGCCACAGCAAAGAAGACTAGTAACATGAATGCCACTATGTTATAATAAAATTAACAATGATAAATTATTTTAAAATATTTCTTTGGCATACAGTTCTTTTTCAATGCAGAACTGATATATGATATGCATATTAAAAATACATGCTTAACATATTGTTTAAAAGGAATGTACGAGAGTATACAAAATCTGTACAGCTTCAGCATACTGTTTCAAGACACTTTCCAATGCACAGCTGTAAAAAAAAAAGGTTGCATTAGCTTTTTTTCAACAAGTTGAGAGGAAAAGAAAAACGCTGAGCCCCATAGTTTAAAAATCCTTTGTTTATTGGATCCGAACTGTAGGGTACAGGAAGGTGATCTCTAGTATCTGACGTGTTTCGTGCATGCTCACATGCGCTTCATCAGAGATAATTTCCTCTCATCCACTTAGGCCTTAAATAGGGTAAACCAGCCAATCATTTTAAGGTGTCACTGATTTCAAAATAGGTAATACGTTAAAAATTTTTTATACATTTACATTCAAAATTCAAGCAAGGATAGCAATTGCTGAATTTAAATGAATTGGTTTTATGAATCTATCTTTGGCTTATGTTGGTATGTACTTATTAAAATGATTTTATAATTAAAGTGTTAAATATATTCTATAGAGGGGAACTACAGATAAAAAAATAATATAAAATAAGAAAATAAGAGGGGGGGCGGAGCTACGCCGTGCTGGGACATGGCCGTGTTCTAGTTATGCTCCGTAGCTGTCGTAGCTCATTTACTATATAAGGGGATAGCAGCACCACCATTAGTAAAATAAAAAACTTTATTTAGGCCATCATAGCACACTGATGACAACGTTTCGGATTAACATCCTTAGTCATGTCAATAGACATGACTAAGGATGTTAATCCGAAACGTTGTCGTCAGTGTGCTATGATGGCCTAAATAAAGTATTTTTATTTTACTAATGGTAGTGCTGCTATCCCCATTTATTTGGCTTTGCAATTATTTGAAGGCTAAGGTGCTAGTCTGGGATTGCTTGCACACCTGCATATTTGCTGCCCTATACTATGGATTACCCAGGTGCTGGAACACTCTGAACTATATTTACTATCGGCTAGATTTAGAGTTGGGCGGTAGCCGTCAAAACCAGCGTTAGAGGCTCCTAACGCTCTTTTTTACCGCCCTCTGGTATTTGGAGTCAGTCAGGAAAGGGTCTAACGCTCACTTTCCAGCCACGACTTTTCCATACCGCAGATCCCCCTACGCCATTTGCGTATCCTATCTTTTCAATGGTATCTTTCTAACGCCGGTATTTAGAGTCGTGGCTGAAGTGAGCGTTAGAAATCTAACGACAAAACTCCAGCCGCAGAAAAAAACCAGGAGTTAAGAGCTTTCTGGGCTAACGCCGGTTTATAAAGCTCTTAACTACTGTGCTCTAAAGTACACTAACACCCATAAACTACCTATGTACCCCTAAACCGAGGTCCCCCAACATCGCCGCCACTCTATTAAATTTTTTAACCCCTAATCTGCAGCTCCGTACACCGCCGCCAGCTAAGTTATCCCTATGTACCCCTAATCTGCTGCCCCTAATATCGCCGACACCTATATTATATTTATTAACCCCTAATCTGCCCCCCCCCAACGTCGCCGCCACCTACCTACACTTATTAACCCCTAATCTGCCGAGCGGACCGCACCGCTACTATAATAAAGTTATTAACCCCTAATCCGCCTCACTCCCGCCTCAATAACCCTATAATAAATAGTATTAACCCCTAATCTGCCCTCCCTAACATCGCCGACACCTAACTTCAAGCATTAACCCCTAATCTGCCGACCGGAGCTCACCGCTACTATAATAACATTTTTAACCCCTAAAGCTAATTCTAACCCTAACCCTAACACCCCCCTAAATTAAATATAATTTTTATCTAACGAAATAAATTAACTCTTATTAAATAAATTATTCCTATTTAAAGCTAAATACTTACCTGTAAAATAAATCCTAATATAGCTACAATATAAATTAAAATTATATTGTAGCTATTTTAGGAATAATATTTATTTTACAGGCAACTTTGTAATTATTTTAACCAGGTACAATAGCTAAAATAGTTAAAATAATAACAAAATTACCTGTAAAATAAATCCTAACCTAAGTTACAATTAAACCTACACTATCAATAAATAAATTAAATAAAATACCTACAATTATCTACAATTAAACCTTACACTACACTATCAATAAATAAATTAAATACAATTTCTACAAATAACTACAATTAAATAAACTAACTAAAGTACAAAAAATAAAAAAGAACTAAGTTACAAAAAATAAAAAAATATTTACAAACATTAGAAAAATATTACAACAATTTTAAACTAATTACACCTACTCTAAGCCCCCTAATAAAATAACAAAGACCCCCAAAATAAAAAAAATGCCCTACCCTATTCTACATTAAAAAAGTTCAAAGCTCTTTTACCTTACCAGCCCTGAAAAGGGCCATTTGCGGGGCATGCCCCAAAGAATTCAGCTCTTTTGCCTGTAAAAAAAAACATACAATACCCCCCCCAACATTACAACCCACCACCCACATACCCCTTATCTAATATCCACCATATGTAGAAATAAAAGTCTTGTGAGAGACAGAGCATTAAATCATTGCAGTAGATTTATTCAAATAAACAAACAGGTGAACACCACTCCATACACACCTCACAGCCACATCCGACGTGTTTCCTGCCGCTAAACAGCACTTTGTCAGGGATATTGACAGCTGCTGTGAACCTCCCTTAAAAAGGCTAAACCCTCGCATCCAAATTTAAAGGTACAATACTTCCTCTAAAGCCTTTCATTCAAGGGGGTTATACAAACACATTGTTACAAAGTAAAATAATATAAAATATTCAATACAATGTTGCAACTTGAGCACACTAAAGTTAACACATAATTTCACATAAAGAGGAACTCCTAGCCTCATATAATATAAATATATATAACGCTCCATGTATACAATTGTTATTCTTACAGCTCATGGCTAGCCTATAATTAAATTTACTGGTTTGAAAATTAATTACAATTAATATACAAGACATTACCTCAATTCATAGTGATGACAATATAGTAAATATTTGAATAGTATAATACAAAAAATGAGAATTGATCTGTTCCAATTTCCAAATAATATATTGTGACAGGACCCACAGTGTTATTCAATCTTAAAAAATAATAATAATTATTCTAAACATTAATTCGAATTTCATCTTAATTACCTATATATAATTTTACATCCGAAATCATGTTTATACCCAAAGGACTTCCGGTTTTCAATGTATATATCCAATAGACTTCACTCCTATTTAGGGCTTGAACTCTATTGCCCCCAACATTTTGCTTTGGTATTAAATCAATACCTTGAAAGGAGAAAAGTGTATTGATATATTCCAATTCTTGTTTATTATAATTATCATTTCTTCTGTGTAATGCAAAGTGCTTAGATACAGGTGTTTTTGGAATATCATTTTCCAAGGACAACAAGTGCTCCCTCACTCTATCCTTGAGCATTCTTGTAGTTCTTCCTGTATATTGACTTTTACACAATTTGCATGTGATCAAATATATTACAAATCTTGAATTACAATCTATATGATGGTTGACCTTATATGTATTACCAGTGACAGTTGAAGTGAAGGTATTACTTTTTTTCATATAGCTGCAAGATTTACAAGGTACTTCTCCACACTTGAAACTACCATTACATTTTCCTAACCACATTTTATTTTCTGTTTTAGCTTTATCAGCAAAGTTCCGTTTCAGACTATTCTCTATAGTTTCAGATCTTCTAGAGACACACCTAACACCTTTTTCTATAGTTGCTCTTAATTTAGGATCGTTTTTCAACAATGGAGTAAATCTTTGTACAATTCTACATATATCCTGATACTGTCTACTATACTTTGTTGAAAAAGTCAACCTATCTATGTCTCCATTTGTTCTCCTTGGTTTATCCTTTAACAAAGCCTGTCTATCCATCTCATTAACTGCCTTCATAGTTTTAATTAAATCCTTCTTGTTGTACCCTCTATCACTCAATCTATCAACTAAATTATTAGCTGGATCCAAATAAGTCTCCTTATCACTACAGTTACGCCTAAGGCGCATAAATTGCCCCTTAGGAACTCCTTTCTTTACACAGTAGGGGTGACCTGAGTCAGCCCTCAAAATGGTATTACCAGAAGTTTTTTTCCTAAAAGTCCTAGTATTTATGCAGCCTATCTTGCTATCTCCTACTAGTGTTAGATCTAAATAATCTACACTTTCATCAGAGTTATAGTGTGTAAATTGTAAATTGTTATTATTATCATTCAGGTATTGTATGAATTGTTCTATGCTGGTTGCATCCTTTTTCCAGACGATCAAAAGATCGTCTATAAATCTGGTATAGAAACAAATCCTAGATAGAAAAGGATTATTACTAGTAAACAATTTATTAAGTTCAAAATAACCCAGATAGAGGTTAGCATACGAGGGGGCGAATTTCGCCCCCATCGCTGTGCCCTGGTTTTGGACATAATAAGTCCCCTCAAATAGAAAGTAATTGTGGCTCAAAAGGAACCTCACAATGTCAACAATATAATCTATAAAACCAGTTTCAAAGTTAGTATGAATATGTAACATTTCCCTGAGGGCCACAAGACCCTCTCTATGAGGTATACAGGAGTATAGAGATACCACATCTACAGTTAAAAAAGTAAGGTTATCTGACCAATCTAGATGTTCCAATTTTCTAAGTAAATGTTTGGTATCTCTCAAATATCCTGGCAAATTTTTAACAACTGGTTGTAAGAAATCCTCAACCCATTTACCTAAATTTTCTCCTATAGTACCTATAGTAGAAATAATAGGCCTTCCAGGCGGATTAAGCCTGGACTTATGGATCTTCGGTAGATGTTTGAAAACTGATATTGTTGGACTTTCATTAATAAAACACTCAGCCTGTGTTTGTGTAAGATAATTCAGGTGGATACCTTCATCTAAGAGCATTCTTAGTTCCCTATTAAACTTCTCAGTGGGGTTAAATGTAAGTTTACGATATGTTTCCCTGTCAGACAACTGTCTTTCAGCTTCTTGGACATAAGCTACTCTATCCTGCACCACAATAGTGCCCCCTTTGTCGGATTTTGATATCACCACATTTTTATTATCTTTAATTTGTTTAAGTGCTGCTCTTTCACTATATGACAAGTTATCCCAACTTTTTTTCTTTTTGTTTTCACAATTGACTTTAGTATTATAGAGTTGTGTTAATTCCTCTTCTACTACTGTATGGAATACTTCTATAAGGTCCCCTCTCGCATGAACTGGGTAAAAGTGACTAGTGTGGCCTATCTTACATTGTGAGCTAGGTATACTTAGGTTACTCTGATTATATCTTAAACTTTCACTGTCTAGTAATCTCAAGCTATTAGTATCACATAATTCTTCAAATGACAAGGTTTCTAGATTTTTAGTAATAACTTCACTATTGGACATGTCATTAGAACTAGTGTTAGTAGGATTTCCTTCAATAGATTGTGGTTCCTCATTAAAAAAGTGTCTCTTCAGGGTTATCTTCCTTACAAATTTATTAAGATCTCTTATAGTGTCAAATAGGTTCATATTTCTATCCCCTTATCTAACCCAAACCCCCCTTAAATAAACCTAACACTAAGCCCCTGAAGATCTTCCTACCTTATCTTCACCATGCCAGGTTCACCGATCCATCCTCGGAAGTCTTGATCCAAGCCTCCGAAGTGTTGATCCAAGCCCAAGCGGGGGCTGAAGAGTGACGTCCATCCTCCGGCTGAAGTCTTGATCCAAGCGGGCAGAAGAGGACATCCAGACCGGCAAACATCTTCTTCCAAGCCGCATCTTCTATGTTCTTCAATCTGATGATGACCGGCTGATCTTCAAGATCTCCAGCGCGGATCCATCCATCTTCACCAACGACTTCCCGACGAATGACGGTTCCTTTAAGGGACGTCATCCAAGATGGCGTCCCTCGAATTCCGATTGGCTGATAGGATTCTATCAGCCAATCAGAATTAAGGTAGGAAAATTCTGATTGGCTGATGAATCAGCCAATCAGAATTTTCCTACCTTAATCCTATCAGCCAATCGGAATTCGAGGGACGCCATCTTGGATGACGTCCCTTAAAGGAACCATCATTCGTCGGGAAGTCGTTGGTGAAGATGGATCAGCCAATCGGATTGAGCTCGCATTCTATTAGCTGATCGGAACAGCCAATAGAATGCGAGCTCAATCTGATTGGCTGATCGGATCAGCCAATCGGATTGAACTTGAATCTGATTGGCTGATTCCATCAGCCAATCAGAATTTTCCTACCTTAATTCCGATTGGCTGATAGAATCCTATCAGCCAATCGGAATTCGAGGGACACCATCTTGGATGACGTCCCTTAAAGGAACCGTCATTCATCTGGAAGTCGTCGGTGAAGATGGATGGATCCGCGCTGGAGGTCTTGAAGATCAGCCGGTCGTCATCGGATTGAAGAACATAGAAGATGCGGCTTGGAAGAAGATGTTTGCCGGTCCGGATGTCCTCTTCTGCCCGCTTGGATCAAGACTTCAGCCGGAGGATGGACGTCACTCTTCAGCCCCCGCTTGGGCTTGGATCAACACTTTGGAGGCTTGGATCAAGACTTCCGAGGACGGATCGGTGAACCTGGCATGGTGAAGATAAGGTAGGAAGATCTTCAGGGGCTTAGTGTTAGGTTTATTTAAGGGGGGGTTTGGGTTAGATTAGGGGTATGTGGGTGGTGGGTTGTAATGTTGGGGGGGTATTGTATGTTTTTTTTTACAGGCAAAAGAGCTGAATTCTTTGGGGCATGCCCCGCAAATGGCCCTTTTCAGGGCTGGTAAGGTAAAACAGCTTTGAACTTTTTTAATTTAGAATAGGGTAGGGCATTTTTTTATTTTGGGGGTCTTTGTTATTTTATTAGGGGGCTTAGAGTAGGTGTAATTAGTTTAAAATTGTTGTAATATTTTTCTAATGTTTGTAAATATTTTTTTATTTTTTGTAACTTAGTTCTTTTTTATTTTTTGTACTTTAGTTAGTTTATTTAATTGTAGTTATTTGTAGGTATTGTATTTAATTAATTTATTGATAGTGTAGTGTTAGGTTTAATTGTAGATAATTGTAGGTATTTTATTTAATTTATTTATTGATAGTGTAGTGTTAGGTTTAATTGTAACTTAGGTTAGGATTTATTTTACAGGTAATTTTGTAATTATTTTAACTATTTTAGCTATTAAATAGTTATTAACTATTTAATAGCTATTGTACCTGTTTAAAATAATTACAAAGTTGCCTGTAAAATAAATATTAATCCTAAAATAGCTACAATATAATTATAATTTATATTGTAGCTATATTAGGGTTTATTTTACAGGTAAGTATTTAGCTTTAAACAGGAGTAATTTATATAATAAGAGTTAATTTATTTCGTTATATTTAACTTAGGGGGGTGTTAGTGTTAGGGTTAGACTTAGCTTTAGGGGTTAATCCATTTATTAGACTAGCGGCGAGATCCGATCGGCAGATTAGGGGTTAATTATTGTAGGTAGCTGGCGGCGACGTTGTGGGGGGCAGATTAGGGGTTAATAAATATAATATAGGGGTCGGCGGTGTTAGGGGCAGCAGATTAGGGGTACATAGGTATAATGTAGGTTGCGGCGGTATACGGAGCGGCAGATTAGGGGTTAAAAAAATATGCAGGGGTCAGCGATAGCGGGGACGGCAGATTAGGGGTTAATAAGCGTAAGGTTAGGGGTGTTTAGACTCAGGGTACATGTTAGGGTGTTAGGTGCAGACATAGGAAGTGTTTCCCCATAGTAAACATGGGACTGCGTTAGGAGCTGAACGCTGCTTTTTTGCAGGTGTTAGGTTTTTTTTCAGCTAAAACTGCCCCATTGTTTTCTATGGGGGAATCGTGCACAAGCACGTTTTTGAAGCTGGCCGCGTCCGTAAGCACCGCTGGTATCGAGAGTTGCATTGGCGTTAAATTATGCTCTACGCTCCCTTTTTGGAGCCTAACGCACTGAAAACACAGCCATTCTGTGAACTCTAAATACCAGCTGTATTTAAAAGGTGCGGGGGGAAAAAAGCACGTGTAGCTAACGCACCCCTTTGGCCGCAGAACTCTAAATCTAGCCGTATATAAGGAGTAGGTGGAAGCTCTGATTTGATCAAATTCTCCTGCCAATTCCCAGGACAAGATGCAGAGTCGGGTTTGACCAATTAAAGATATCCGGAGAGCTCTCTGTCCTTGAGCCCTTTCTCAGCCTGTCGAGATCTCGGGCGCCATTTTGGATTGAAATCGCTAAGAGGTGCCTAACAAGTGCGGAGATACTAACCGTGAAGATTGACTGAACTCCCCACTTACCATCTAGAGGCATCTTCCATCAGCCCTATAGAAGTCTTCACCCACCCGCTCTCACTGCATCAGGCAGGGGTTTAGAGACAGAGAGACTGATTTGTGAGTTATGCCACGCTCCTCTGTGGCCTGTTATAGAGGCGAGCCCTTTTAAACACCGGAGGTCGGCAGCATCGGATGAGACATAAGGGGCCGCTCTACGCTGGTGAGAGGTTGGAAACTTGAAGGTACTCCACTAATTACTGACATTGGAGGGAACGGAGCCCACAGATATAGTACCCGACCTCCCTGGGCCATTAGACCCTCAGACCACTGACATCCCTGCGCTCTCATTACGCTATGGGCAGATAGAGGAACACATAAAGGAGAAGGGTTCACAATTACCGAACTTAGTTTAACATAATCCCTAGATCCTTGGGCTGAAAACTCAGCTTGGCCTAATTAACGCTGGACACTAAACTGCCTACGACCCTAGCACTCCGCTGGTGTGTGTAATTTATAAGCAATACCCATTTGCTGAAATCAAGAGAGGGGAATATTTGGCTCCCTTGGTAATCTACCGCATATCATAACTTTGTCATTTTTCTAAACCAAAGCTCTAGTGCTAAATAGGCTGGTTCCAAGAAACATTACGTAAAACTGTGGCCTGTAAGATACTTAAAAACACACCTTAATAAAGCTCAATAAGGCCTGAAAACATTTTTGTATGCACCCAGGAGTACAAAGATATGTCTCAACGCAAGGGCCCAAAGGTTGACAAGTCAGCCAAACCTGCAGTAACTACACCATCATTATCTGCATTTTTTCATACTTCTGAGTCAATATCCCCTGAACTGTCTCACCCTAGAGATAAGCTGGTACCCGAAACTCAAATGGAATCTCCATCTCCGCACCATAACACATTACAGATGCTACAATCACAACTTGTAGATCTCCCCTCCAAATCTGACCTTGAATCTTTAAAGTCCTTTATAAAGGAGGAAATGAGAGACCTTAAGAGGGACCTGAATGATATGGGCTCCATGATTGAATATCTCGAGGAGGGTCAAGAAGCTCTCAATAGCTTGGTTAGTTCAAACTCGATTCAGATATCGATACAGGACTCTATTGTACAGTCTCTACAGGAAAAACTTGAGGACTTGGATAACTGTGGGAGGCTAAATAACCTTAGGATAAGAGGCATACCAGAGGAGGTCCAGCAGGATCAGCTAAAAATGTATCTAAGGGATTTGTTTACTTTTCTGCTTCCCATATCACCTCCACTACAAAATGAAGATATTGAGCGAATCCACAGGGCACTTAGACCACCTTCAAAACCTGCAGCCCCACCAAGGGATGTGATTTCGAAGTTTCTAAGGTACACTACTAAAGAGGACCTATGGCATGTAGCGAAGTCAAGGTGCGACATTACATTTAGGGACCACTCCTTACAAATCTACCAAGATCTTTGTCTGCAAACTATACAGAGAAGGAAGAAGGTGAGATTTATCACTAAAGCCCTCCAGGAAAATAATGTTCGGTACCGCTGGGGATTTCTGTTCAGCTTGATAGTCTCTCACAACGGCTCCCAAATCCTCTATAAGAATTTCCAGGATCTGGATAACCTCTCCAAGAAATTAAATATCAACATTGCTCTCCCCGAGGATAACGCTCTGAACACATCCACTTTTCAAAAGGATATTAATCAAGATCCCCCTAGGGAGCAGCGCTCACAATGGATTAAATCACAATCCAAGAGAAGGAAGATGGATCCCCCTCCACCAGAGTGCCCTAAATAATTCCATGAACTTGGTCTGACTGTCAACTCGCTTTGGTCTGAATGTTAACCCCTTAAATATAGATTGACCTAGGGCCAGCAATGTTTATTTTGATGTGGCCCTTGGTTGAGGGACATTTGGTCTCGAATGTTGGGTAAGATCCAGGAGTTTGCTAATACTAGGACTTTTCTGCTTTGTTTAATTTGCATATTGATCCAGTCCCCTGCTCTCTTTCTTTTGGATGTACATGCTAGATCAGGCTGATATGGAACAAAAGGGGGAAGCTATATTATTTAAAATCACTTTAGGTGGTTCCTAGACATATGTTAATGACGGCTCTGACCCTCTGGTCAAGCTGCAGTAAAAATACCAAATATAGCCGTGCCCCTTGGATTAGCTATGACTCGGGTTTTATATATTTGCCTCACTTTTCTACACGAGTCTCAACACCACCCTCTTTGTAGCTTAAACTTAACTAGCTAAAGCAATACTACAACACCATTTACCCCCCAATTAAGGTGTATAGTTCCAAAGATACTCCATGTGTTAAAAATGTTTACTGTATTTTATGGTCAATGTTATGTTTTTTTGTGTTTTTATTGTCTCATATATTCTTATATGTTATAACCCTGTATGCCAAGAAATATGTTCATAATTCCATCAAGCTAGTCATAATACCATATATGCTAAGATTCCACAAAGATACAAAATATGAATAACCTTAAAATTTCGCATTGGCCCAGCATATTTCGCATCAAACTCCACTAAGTAAAATGGAGTATGTATACTGATTAATAAAAATGTTCCCTTCAAGATTAATACAGTTATCAGATACAGGGAAAATAGGTACTTGATTCTTTCAGGGACCCTCCACCATAAACACATTACTGTGGTATATATATATATATATGAGCCCAGTACGGATTCCCCTAGTTTTTTCCACCACATTTGCAAAAGAATACTGGAAATTTCCAGAAATAGCTTGATTGTCAGTGGAGACTTTAATGTAGCACAAGATCCAACCATGGATGGCTCTATAGGAAATTAATGGGTCCCCAGTAAAAACCTACACTTAATAAAATCACATCTATCTACCCTAGCAATCCATGATATATGGCGTTTAAGTCACCCACACGATAAAGACTACACCTTTTACTCTTACCCCCACCAACACTACTCTAGGATAGACTATATAATGATTGATGCTACCGGCCTTTCACAGGTCACACATTCAGAAATGTACCCTATTACGTGGTCTGATCATGCCATGATTAGCTGCACTCTTAGCTTCCCAACGCAGACACCCCTGCAACGCACTTGGAGGTTAGACGAAACACTTTTGCAGGACCCTTTAATTTGTGTCCAAATGACTAACGCATTAGAGGATTATTTTAAATTAAATGATACCCCTAACATTAACCCACAGCACCTGTGGAACGCACACAAGTGTGTCCTTCGAGGGAAATTGATAGCTTTAAAAACAGCTAAAATAAAACAACAACATATCTACTTGTCTTCCCTGCTGGTTGACTTAAATAAACTCCAAGAGATCCATAAAGCATTCCCCAAGGACCGCTCCCTACTAGACAGCCTCGAACATAAAAGGCAACAACTTAATTGCTATCTAGGGACTGAAGCCAAAATAAATGCTCTGTATCTTAAAAAGAAATTTTATGAGGGTGCCAATAAACAAGGAAAATTATTAGCCAGACAGCTAAGGAAAAAGACACTTAATAGATATATCATGCACATCAGAGACAACAAGGGTAAGGACTGGTACACCTCTGCGGACATAGCAGAAAACGTTAGACGGTACTATGAATCCCTATACAATCTGAACCGGACTTGTTCCCCTCCCACAGACTACGTCATACAAAACTATCTGTCACAACTGAACCTCCCCAAGATTACAACAGAACAAAAAGACATATTAGATGCACCATTCACAAAAGAAGAGATTCTAGGAGCAATTAAATTACTAAAGGGGGGGAAGTCTCCAGGTCCTGATGGCTTTAGCAATGATTACTATACTACTTTTAAAGACCTTTTGACACCCTACCTCCTATGTTACTTTCAAACCATAGAAGAAGACTGTAAATTCCCTCCCACGGCCCTACAAGCAAAAATAACCCTGATACCAAAACCAAACAAATCCAATATATATATCCCAAATTATAGGCCAATATTTTATGCAAAAATCTTAGTGAACCAAATAAATAGAATACTACCCCAAATTATAAATCAGTACCAGGAGGGATTTGTCTCCTTTCGCGAAGCAATTTGCACCTGTTGTGGCATGCTAAGTCCCAAAACATCCCCTCAATTTGGTTATCTACAGACGCAGAAAAGGCCTTCGAACGTGTTGGATGGCCTTTTCTAAAAGCCATTCTAGGCACTTTTGGGTTAGGTGAAAAGATTATCCATAGAATTTTCACTCTATATAACAAACCTAGCGCTCAAATTACTCTTAATGGAACCTTATCTGGCTCCCTGCAAATATCAAACGGAACCAGACAGGGCTGCCCCTTATCTCCCCTGCTGTTTACCTGCCTTATTGAAGCTCTGGTGACCAAAATCAGACTGAATAAAAATATACAGGGTTTCTGCGTTGGGGGAGAGGTGTACAAGTTATCATTATTTGCAGATGACATTCTTTTTTCCTTAACAGATCCTATTGACACTATCCCACCCCTTCTGAGCAAATTAGAATTGTTTAACAGACTGTCAAATTTTAATAAAAATAAATCTGAGATGCTAGGTGTAGCCATAGACTCCCAAACAGAAGCCCTGATCTCTGATAGGTGTACATTTAAATGGTGCAAAAAATCCTTAAAATACCTAGGAATACACCTTGCCGACAATCAAGATACACTATTCTCTTTAAACTATACCCCAATTAAGACTGCCCTGATTAGAGACCTCTCATTGTGGACCAGAAAGAATCTTTCCTGGCTGGGCAGAGTTAATACCATTAAAATAAACACTTTCCCCAGCTTGTTCTACATCATGCATACACTGTCCATTACCCTGCATAACAATTATATCCTTCAGATACAGCGGCTATTTGGGTTGTTCATCTGGAATAAACATACCCCTAGGATTAATAAACATACTATGTCTCGCTCTACCTCTCAGATGGGGCTAGGCGTTCCAGACATTGATTATTATCGTAGATCCATATTTCTCCAAAGAATACTTGACTGGAGAATTAATAGAGCCCATAAGAGATGGATCGCCTTAGAGGAGAGTCTGAATTTGGGAGTTCATCTCCCCTCTATCTGCTGGAAGTAAAACTTTCATACTACCTACGGCCAGATCAGTAACCCACTTACACGGGAAACACTCAAAATTTGGGATTACACTACTAAACTAAACCCTTATTTATCTTCATGCCCTTGTCCCCTGACTTCACTTATCCATAACAGGGAATTATCTTTATTATCACTCTCTAGAAGTCGGACGACAGATAGCACTATAGAGGAGGTCTCAGTTATGCACCTTACTTCTAATGAGCAGTTGTGCTCTCAAGACCAGTTGGTGAAGAGAGACTATCCCTGGG
The DNA here is from genome assembly GCF_027579735.1 of Bombina bombina. NCBI lineage: Eukaryota > Metazoa > Chordata > Amphibia > Anura > Bombinatoridae > Bombina > Bombina bombina. The sequence continues at coordinate 609,718,560 of NC_069500.1, read as the reverse complement.
CTTCCAGTTGGTTCTCATACAGGAGGGTGCACCACTATGTTACAACTCATAGACACTATTTGAACATGTCCCGATCACTGACCCTAATTGAAAAGTTGTTTTCCTCCACCCCCCCAATAAGACATAGTCTCTCTCACATATATAATATCATTGCACAATCACCGCCAGGTAATATGCCATGCTCTGTTGGGACTTGGGAGGTAGAGCTAGGGGTAATTATCACGCCCCACTTAGCTACCAACATCTTTCAAAACACTAAATCCAGTTCCTCCTCAGTTTCTATTAGAGAACTGAACTGTAAAATCCTACATTGCTGGTACTTGACTCCCAGAAGGCTACATAAATTATTTCCTAAAACCAGAAATTGCTGTTGGAGATGTGGACATGTGGGTAGTGGTATGGGGCACATGTGGTGGTGGTGCTCTCAGTTGAACACCATGTGGAGAAATATAATTGCAGAAATAGAGGGTATCTTTCAAACAGTCCTCCCAATGGACCCTTTGGTTTGGCTGCTCAATAAATCAATTAGGCTTCCCCAAACACACTTGGTGAGAATTATGATAAATAGTGTAAAGGTTTTGGTGGCTCAAAATTGGAGGTCCCCTGGGATTCCATCAATAAAGTTGTGGCGTTAAAAGGTCACAGACCTAATTGAATTAGAGTAGTATGGTTCCTACTCGTCAGGTAATAGAGATAACTTTATTGAGTTACAGAATACATGGGAACAATATCTTAAAAACCTGTCCAATTAGGTCTTTATCATGACTATTAATTAAATTTTATTTATATCCTAGCTTGACTTGGCTATTGGCAGAAACTATATCTGCCCAAACCTCAAGGCATAATATTACGGGTAATATTTATAGATAATGAGACTTATATGTTCTGTTTGACTAACATAGTTAAAAAAATTGAAAATAGAATCCACTGCACATATGTAATCACATTAGTAATACCTTCACATGCTTATATTTGTGGTCTATCAAAATCTCATGTGATTCACGTGTTTGTACTAATTGTATACTGAAAGTGTAAATGATTTGTAAATCTTCTTTTGTGATATTGTATGACTGTTGTCTGTTGGATTCGCAATAAAAAGATTTTTGAGAAAAAAAAAGAAGAAAATAAGAGAAAATAAGAGAGAAAAATTGATATAGAATAAGGGTTACCAGAAAGCTTCTTAGCTCTGGTCTCTGGAGAAGTATGTAATGTGAAAATAGGTAAGAAAAATAAATAAAAGAATATGAAATATAAAATAAAGAAAACATGCGGATAAACTGGTAGACTATCATAAAATTGTAAACAATGATATTGGACATCAGAATAGGAAAAAGGCAGGGAAGGAAAAGGGGGGGAAAATAAGCATGAATTTTTCAATACTAAAGCAGAAAGTTATTCAAATACTTTGATATATATGAATACTGCTTTTGATGTAGAATCTTCTATTATTTTTATAGATATGCTGTAGTAGCAAAAATGTATTCATTACTTTATATACCCCCAATATTTATCCCTGTTTATATCCCTTTGGTTCTCATATTGTATATATATATATATATATATATATATATATAGCTCTCTTATATAGAAGGGATCTAGATGGATGCTAATCACTATTACATTGACTATCTGTATTTCCTATAAACATACTGACTTTTTTAATGTTCTTTTTTGATTCTGCTTTAATAGTATTGTTCTGGGATATCACATAACAATTCCAAAAAGGGGATTTTAGAATAATTTCTACTTATCTATTTTCCACATAAAGCCTTGATGGCCTAGTGTTTGAAATGTACATGTTGACACCATTCTGATAGGGACTTGGTGTTGGAGCCGGTTGGGTTGTAAGGTAGATATGTATTTTGTATTTTGTGTTTAGTGACTAAGTCTATGAATATATTAACATCATATTTACAATTGATACCTTTAGGGATTCTGGTTTCCAATGTGATAATCCAGAAAACTTCTCTTTTCTCTCTTTTCCATAGCTTTTTTAGTCGGTCACCTCCTAGTGGATCTTTCTCTATCTGTTCAATGGCCATGAAGGAGTTCTAGGTATTTCTTCTTCAATTGAATTCAGATGCTCTCTAATTCTATCTTTCAAAGGGCAAGTTGTGATGCCTATATTATAGTAGGCAGTGTTTACATGTAATGAGGTACATTATGTATGTGGATGTGCAATCTATTCTTTGTCTAATGTCATATGTTTTCTTAGTTTGTGTGAATTTGAGACTGTTCTTCATATATGAGCAACTCCTACATGGGACTCGGCCACACTTATAGTTGCCTTTGACAGATGACAGCCAATTAGTGGTGATGTCTGCTTTTTTTATGAAATTTCTTGGTAATCATGTCACGTATAGTGGGTACTCTTTTGGCCACACATTCTATACCATTCTCCAATTTGTATTTTAGTATACTATCACCAATTAATACTGGTAAATACTGGTAAATATTTATTTGTAATAATGGAAATTATATAAAATTGATTACAGTATTTCGTTATGAAATAATTATTTATTTGTAATATCTTTTATCTCCGTATTCTTATTTTTCTTGTTCCTATCTCTTTTTATATTAGAATTGAGAAGAGTTGGTCTATCCAATTTTGCTACTTGATGTTTGATTTTATAAAGTGTGTTTTTATTGTATCCGCTTGCTATAAATCTTTGTGTCTGCTCATCAGCTTGTTTGCTATATAGAGTCAGAGAGGTACAATTTCTCAGAATGCAAAGGTATTGTCCCTTAGGGATACCTTTTCTCATGTGAGGGATATGACAAGAATCGGCCCTTAGAATAGTATTCCTGGATAGTGGTTTTCTGTAAGTACTGGTAATGATATTGTTGTCGAGATCATGATCTAAATAAAGAGTAAGAAACTCTAATGATGTATCACTTGTTTTGTATGTAAAACGTTAACTTAAGTTATTGTTGTTAAAATGTTCTATCATATCTTGTTGAAACATCTCTATGGATTCACTTCTGTGATGCACTGGGTAAAAGTGAGATTTGGGGTGTAGAGTGATTGTGAAATTAGGTATAATATTAGATTCACTTTCTGTTCTTAGTGTAGGGATTTGTTATGTAAGTAAGTCATTAAGGTCACATAGGTCTGAAAAGCATAGGCCTATGGAACTAGATACTGTATTAGTGTCTTCCTCTCATAAATTGAATCATCTAGTCTTGTGCTCTCTGATGTGCTGAAGTGTTTTTAGGGTTATTTTCCTGACTAAGTCATTGATATCTAAAATCGTGGAAAATAAGTCAAAGTTAGTGGTGGGTGCAAAAGATAAACCTTTATTTAACAGTGATATTTGTGAATGTGTAAGTGGTGTGTCAGATAAATTGATGACTGATTTTATTTGTTAGGGGCTATCTTTTTTATTCTGCTTGGACAGTGCAGTGGTGGATCCTTTTTTGGAGTGCTACTCACTATCGGTGTCTTGACTAATGTCAACAACAAGATAAGCATCATGTGCCAGGTGCCGATCTTGGAGTTTGCAGGGGCAGTAATTGGTACTCCATGTACAGTGCAAGGAGAATACCTTCCAATCTGTGCCCAGATAAAGTCCAAGATCAGCAAATGCACTTGGAACTTGCCTGAGCCTCAACATTTGGCAAAAAAAAATCAAAAATCAAAAGCACCATTTGATTTTTTGCTTCTCTGCTTACCTGCAGAGGATACACAAAAGTATGGAGGTTTAATTTTTTTGTCACTGCGCTATAACTTATTATACGATGCCGCTTACTACACGTAAAGGGATCCTTAAACAACCTACACAGAAATATACTTTCAAAAATAGTTATCATTTTTTTCATACTGTTAACCTTTTATGTCCCTTTAAAAAAAAGAGCTATAAAATGACCACACTATATTCCAGTAAAAACAATGAGCTGGGGCGTGTCCTAACAGCGACTGTGGACGGTCGCATCTTCTCAGTGCTCCTGCAGATCACCCAACAATCCGCCTGTGGAGGGTACTTCTAACAGAGATACAACAAACAAAAGGTCCAGTATTACTGGTACTGTGAATGAACAGGCATTATCTGCGCTAATCTCTGTATTTTTGACGCCAGAACACAAGAGTGGACAATAGAGGCCTGGAGAGGCGGCTCTGGACAGGCAGCGCTACCCCCCCTTGGTTTACCGAGGGTATTTGTCAGGACTGGTATTAAGAAATATAAATCTCTCACACCTACTTAGTTTTCTGGTACAAAAAGAATCTCCCCAGTACTAGATAACCTGAGGACACCAACTATCACTGTGCAACAAATATGGCTGCCGTAATGGAAACTACATACATAACCCGCATTGATGCTTTTATGGAGAAAATGGAGCAACGCTTAATGGACCTTTTACAAAGAGCTCCTTGGGACTTTTTGATACTATCACGTATGAAGCACAGCAACCCAGAATATGGAGCGAAAGATGAAGCGGTGGCAGCTGTGGATGTGGGAGCCGCGGATATGAGCACTCACGCAGTTTCCCCTCCACGGGACAAAAGAGAAATTAAAGTTAGCACAGAGCCACCACCCCAGGCTTCATCCCGAAAGAAGCTGTCCAAGCAAACTGACAAGCCGCAAGCGATAGATAAGCAACAGAGGAGCCCTATCTTTTTCAAGAAACCACTCAACGCGACTCCATCAATTGAACACAGGAATGGCGCCAGAACCAACAGAGCAACGGCCCATAACCGCATCAAGAAGATTAGCATCTTATCTCAAATATACCCACTGCTAAGTGGTCACGACACTGAAGCACCCGTCGAACGGGGAGACAAGGGGGATTTTCGCCTTGGGAAATATAAAGTCAACACTTCAGTCTTAACGGAAATGGTTATACCTAAGCCGCTGGACATACCCCTTTATCTCGGCAGCAAGGTCTCTAAAAGACTGTTAATAAAGCAACACTGTTGGGACAAACTAAAGCCAGCCTGAGGACCTTTTGGTATCAATACAATTTGTTTTATATAGTTGGTTTTAAAAAAATGTTTTATAGATGTTCAGCAATGCTGGGTCCAGCCACAACCAGCCTGAGGACTTTTAAGTATCGCTAAATGTTGTTTTATAATGTTGACATAGAAATTGATTTATTCATGTTTACGGATGTCTGCAATGTAATGAACATACAAGATGTTACATTTTCTCACTCTCTTTTTTACGTATTACCTCAGCTGACCATGTATACTTAAGCAAAGTCACGCTACAGGGAAGCCTTAGAAATAAATATAGCATCATGGGAAGGTGGAGGAGCAGCGTATGTGCCGGCATCCCTTATTGCTTCTGTGTGTCTCTGGCGGGGCTTAGGGGGGGCTCCAAGGGCGACACAAAAATACATTTTTAGAGAGTGATCAATGGTGCATGTGCTGCTGCAGAGGATAGTAAGGGAAAAAAGGTTGGTGACACTGATGCCCCTACTGCGGTCTGCGGCCGAGACCGCTGATGGATGCCTATCTATCAGCCTTGAATATTACTCTGAGCCATATCTGAGAAGTAAGCTATTTAATCCATATTTTATAATTTGGCTTTCTGCATGGGGTGTGACACCTGATAGGATGCTGAAGGTATACATTTGTAGTCACTCAGGTTCAAATATGGGAAGTATGTAAACTGGGAACAGGTTTTATGTAGCTGCACTATTTGTATGAAGTTATATAGTTAGCACATAAAAATGGTTATTTACTTTCGTGAGTTTTAAGTTAATAAAATATCCAGTCTTGACCGGAACACCTACATTAAGTGGAAATAAGTAGTTTCATAGTAATATTAAATATGGTGTTAGGTGTATTTTTGTTGCTCTATAACAACCCCTGGACTCGAATATAAACACTGCGATCGGTCCAAGAGTGACCTACTGTTTTCATATGGGGGGAAGAAAACCGAGGACTTTATCCTACTATACATGATCCTTCTTAGATGTGATGTGAATATCTTTTACAATGCCAACTTTACGTAATCTTCTTCATATATGATGTGATCACTTGTATTAATGCCTATTTCATGTATGAAAAAAAAAAAAAAAAACAATGAGCTAAATTAAAAGTTGCTACATTTTTGCGGTCGCTAAGTGCAAACTGCGCTAGAAATAATCTTTTAGTATATGCATTAAAAGATGAAAGTAAAAAGTTTGCGAGCAAGCAAAACCCGATAAGCGCTAGCTTCAGGACTTTGGATATCGTGACCGCGTTAACTTCTTTTCTCCATAGACTTCAATGGAGAGCACAAAAAAACTTATCGCTCGTGCGCGAACCCTACATGCATTAGACCTATAGCGCTAAAGCTGAAGGTAGTTATAAATATTTAAAGGGACATTAAACCCCAAAAATTTCTTTCAGGATTCAAGTAGAGAATACAATTTTAAACAACATTCCAATTTACTTCTATTATCTAGTTTGCTTCATTATTTAGCTATCCTCTGTTGAAGAAATAGCAATGCACATGGATGAGCCAATCATATGAGGCATATATGTACAGCAACCAATCAGCAGCTACTGAGCATATCTAGATATGCTTTTCAGCACATTATATCAAGAGAATAAAGCAAATTAGATAATAGAAGTAAATTAGAAAGTTGTTTAAAATTGCATGCTCTTTCTAAATCATAAAAGAAAAAAATTGGGTTTCATGTCCCTTTAACATTCCAATGTTCTTCACATAGAAGAAAATGTTCTCTTTATTTTAAATATTTATATTTCTATATATATGATGATATTTTGTAAAATATAGTTCTATACCTATATATCTATTTGAATATATACAGAGAAATAAATATTTAAAAAGAACATTTTCATCTAAGTGAAGAACATTGGAATGTAAATATTTGTATTAAAAACACAGTAAAACATATTACAATATATAAAAAATGAATAAAAATGATTTTTCATGTTTAAAGGTATTTACGTAAAGGTAGAGCAAAAGTAGTAGTGGATAATCCAGCTACAGAAGTGTATACTAAATATCACTCTTTACCATTTGAACCAGTAAAAATAAGAGATCTGTCTCTATATTTAGGAATGCAGTATAAGCCATATGGCTTGTGTTAAACATTTATGAGGACACATGAATGTCCTAGAATTGTGGGAACACAAAAAGGAATTAGAAAGTAACTTTTATTAATCAATAATAAAAAAAATGGGGAAAACACACATTTAAAAACAAATAGTGGAAGTACATAAATAAAGCACCTGTAGGATACTAGTGGGATAATAAAGGCCCAAAAATGGTGGTCCAAATACTCAGTCAATATGATAAATGTTGAATGTGAGTCACAAGGAGTGTGAAGAGATTAATGATAATTCTAGTCCTTCAAAATTCTGCCACATCATATAGGTGTCAAAATAGGAGTGATTCTTAAAGTGGAGTTTCCATAAATGGGTATATAATTGCAACAGATTGATATTGTATGGCTGTCTAAATAGATCTATATAATATATATAACATATGTAACGTCCCACTAGTAAGTGGTGACTATTGAATAATAATATTAGGACAAAGTACTATATAGTGTGGTTTCCCTATGGACATATATAAAGGAATATATCAAGTGGCATAATTGCCAACTTTTTTCATTATAACGTAGGGAATCTGAGGTTCATGAATGGGTGTGTTAGTTTCCACATTAATATTGCAACTGTAGTACTCAAAGCAATGTCTGCCAATACAAGATATTAATGTCTTTTGTGTAACATATATTATGATACTAGTGTATCAATTGGTAGTTACTGGTTCTGAATATCAAAAGTTATGTATATTGCAGTTAGTACAAATAATATAAGAATTCAAGTATATATAGAGAATTATAGATTTTTATTTGATTAAACGCCCATATATAGTATGTGTCTCCTCTAGCATTATTGGAGTTTGATTGTACTGAATCGCTGAGTTAGCGTATCTCACAGAGGATTGCTTAGTAAATATGTTCACCCCAAATGCTGATGTAATTATTAAATTAAGGGTATAGGTTGATAGAGCAGTTATAGAAAAAATAATAGTATTTTATACTTAGGTGGCAAAGAAGGACAGAGAATGTCACCAAATATCTTATATGAAATATAAGCTATTCCACAAGGTAGTTTCATATTATCCCTACTCAGTGATTATAAACAGCTGTTAGTAATGCGGTAACAGACCGCTTCATAGAATGCTATTAGCAGTTATACAATTTAAGTAAAACTGACTCGTTATTGTTATATACAGTTGTCATAAGGAACTGCGGTCACGTTCCGCTCAGAAAATTGCTATTAATAGTTTTAGCTTTTCGGTTAAGACGGAATTGTTATTGTTATATACTGCTGTACTTAAATGATACGGTCACGGTCCGTTTAGAGAAACGCTATTAGCAATTAAAGCATTTAAATTTAAATTTAAAGCAGACGTGTGGTCCTAAGACTATTTCAGATTATTTGTTAGCATGAGACTAACACTGTTCGTGCTATGAATGTTTGGAACGTTTCCACTATACTATTAAAACGAGGATCCCATCACTCCTCGGCTAGCTCCCTAACATGTTTCGCAACGAAATGCTTTACCAAAGGTGGAGCCGCTGCCTAAGGTTCCCAATTTGAAGGGTAAGGACGATGGTGATTAGGCATACAGTCCTGATTGGCAAAGAATTCTGTCACACAAAAATTATGTCAAATTTCAAGAATCTTCTAAATAGCGTTCATCCAAATGGGATGAATGAACAGAATAACTTTTACTGCTTCTTGGGCTAGGTGTGAATTATTATTCAATAAATTTGCACTCCCGCTAGCATGATAACCAAGCTAGAAGTAAATTTACTCTGTGCTTCAGGTAGCGAGCAAATTACAGGTTGAAAGTAAAGATTTTGCAAGCACGTTACCCAGCGCACGTTAATCCTAGGACTTGAGAAGTTGCGATTGCAAGATCACACTCTCCCCATAGACTTCAATGGAATAAGATTTTTAAAAAAACAACAACAAAAAACACCCACAGTCTCACGCTTACCTGACCGGGCACTTTAGACAGGAATATATTATTATTATTCTTTATTTTTAAAGCGCAAAGTCGCAAACTGATTCCACAGCGCTGTCCATGGGTACGAAGATATAAGTACAACGGTGAAACAATGCAATATAAGACAACATGTTTCAGACAAATACAGGGGGAATTGAGGGGCCTATTCCTGTGGGAACTTACAATCTAGATGGGTAGGAGGATGGGAAATAGGAGGTGGGAACTGCAAAGGTGAGAAAGATGTTAGTGAGGAGTTACATGAGGGTTGGTTAAGTGAAATTAATTTGTTAGTAAGTTGGGTGATAAACTTCCCTGAACAAAAAGGTCTTTTGGGTATGTATACATATATACACATATTAATACATAAATACATATTATATATACATATATATATATATATATATATATATATATATATATACTGTATATATACATATATATATATATATATATATATATATATATATATATATATATATATATATATATAAAATATGCATATATATTTTATTTAACAAGTGGTAACAGCGCTACAAATAATTGTGCAAAACAACTTTATAGTATTAATACTATTATTTAATTTAAATATATAAAAAAAAAAAACTTCTCAAATGTAAACAACCTATGCAAACATAGTTGCAACTTCTATGCAGAGTAAACAATCTCAGCTTGATAGCAATTTGAACACTTGAAAATGTATTACAAATTGATTGTACAGTATCTTAATACATCAATGCCTACTGGCAATAAATTGATGCCTGTTGGCAATAAAGTACAAAAGAACTGTTCACAATGATATAATGTTTCACAATAATATCGTTAAAAACAATTACATAAAAAATAAAAATATATATATCGATAAAAATGAATAAACTTTGACAGCAAGTCGCAACCTACTGGTCTGGCCAGACAACTCAAACAATATACTCAATACACATTTCTAGGTCACACCCCTTCATCAGGTGTAGAGTGAGTAGGATGGCTGTTAAATGCTCAAAAGACAACCCATTTCCTGTTTGTTTAACCAATAGATTGTCTCCAGGTATTTTGCTGACAAGTTACTCTAAAATCGCCATCTTGGAAAAGGGCATCAAAGGAATAGTTCAGACGATAATGCGGAAGTCTCTATATAAAAGCTTTGGCTTATTAGAGCCTCAGAGAAAGAATTGTATTCTTAATATGACTAAACCAATATACTATCTAGCAGGGTGTACACAAATGAATCTGTCATTAAAACATTATATGACTATACTAAAAACAGGGTATATAGAAAATCACTGTGAATAAATTAACAATTTTAATAAGAACCCAATATAAATAATTATAAATGGGGGAACTTCCGGGAGGCGGCCATGACTGGTCGCATATTTACTAACTCTCCTCATCATCAGTACAAATCTACTTAAAATCTTTCCTCAAATACTACATCACACAGACTTTTTGAGCCAAACTAGCACAGATGAGCATCCTAAAGTGTGTATGACCATTATTTTTGGATTTGAAGCTCTTTGCACTACCCCGGTAAGACTCAGAGGTTGCGGCCTATCAATCTAACCCCCCGGCAGGGCGATCACTCGTCCCTGTCGTTAAGCAGCAGGGAAGTACTGCAAAACCCTGCAAGTTCTCAAACTATCAAAACACTACAAGCAATATGTTCATGTTTAGCGTCTGAACATGGGTGTTTGACATGGAGATCCCTTCAACTTTCTTCGCAGATCTGCGCAATTTGCTGTTGAGTCATCACACTGCTCAAGAAAGCAGGCTCTATCACTCATCTACGAGCAGCGATACTTGTCTGTCTTCACAACCTACTCATTTTGGGACTGACCTGTCTGACAGTAATGGTGGGGGTGCCTTGGGGCCCCGGCGTCTGCACCCTGCACCCGATGAGCCTGTTGTAGCAACGGAGCATAGGAATGGGGAAGCGGCAACGCTGCAGGAAAGCATGCTGGCAAACGGAGTGGTGGCTGCTCTCGAGAACTCTACATGTTCATCTCGGGCCTGTGTCCTGTCAACTGCCGATCTCCCAAACACAGTCCAGCAGAGCAGCATCATTAGTAAATCCATCCCGCAGGTGGTGCTTTTTCAAGTACATGAGGGTAGCTGTGCTGACTCTCTACCGCATATTATATACCCCTCTACACTCATGCTGAGAATGATTGTGACTCTCGGAGACCAAGGGCAATTGCTACCACCCCTTCAGGGTCTACACTCAAGCTACCGCATGGTCTTACCTTACCTTACATGGGATCCTGGAGGTTTGTAATCTCTTTGGGAGCGGAACGCAAGTTGGGGACTGAACTTTTACTGTTTATCTCGCGGCTTGCTAGCCGCTGCGGGGGAGCGCTGGAGACCTACTTTCTCAGGACATTTCACTAACCTGCCTGTTTTCTTTAACATCAAGAGCGAGATGGGTACTTAGACGTTTACTTTCTAATTTATAATGTCCTGCTCTTTACACTCAGACTATTACGGTGTGAATATGAGGTTGTAAATCCTACTATCTATATTGTCATCCATGTTAACATTAGATAAGAGGATCTGACTAGTTTGTATAAAATAGATATCTTGGGCAGTTGTGAACCCCTATTGTTAGTTTCGTTAGCTTTTTAGTTGCATTAAGTATTTAGCTACCGCAAAAAAAATGTATACTCTCTCTATTAATAATGTGACCTGCACTAATACTCCTCCCTAGGTTAGCTGAGAGCAACGTTACACAAAATTGTACCCAGCATTATTTAGGCATGTATGTTATAACATAGAGGGTCTGGTTCGCTTACATACACACATCTCAGTTTAAAGTTTTTAAACCCAACCTAGTTTCTGATACGGCTTACAAACTTCTAGTCAGTACAGCTAGCTACTAGAGTAACCCATTTTGGGTTCTAATGTTATATTTACTTATACTGTTTTATAGATTATCTCTATTCAAAGTGAGTGTGTATATTTTTGAAATCATATTTGTCTGAATGATCTACAGTGTTCCCTAGCAACTAGCTCGCTAAGTCACCTCATTCAGCCAATTTATTTCCTGCTTACTTCTCCCTTCTGCCCAAACTAATTGAGGGGACCTTCAGAGCTTTAAATATTTGTTTTTCAACATTATACAAAGTTGTACCCAGCATTACTTATTTATGCATGTATGCTATAACATAGAGGGTCTGGTTTACTTACATATACACACCTCAGTTTAAAGCTTTTAAACTCAGCCTAGTTTATGATACGGCTTACAAACTTCTAGCCAGTGCCCTAGCTACTAGAGTAACCCATCTTGTGTTCTAATGTTATGTTTACTTATGCTGATTTACAGATTATTTCTATTCAAAGTTAGTGTGTATATTTTTAAAATCATATCTGTCCTAATGATTTGCAATATTCCCTCGCAAACTGCTCACCAAGTCACCTCATTTAGCCAAATTATTTCCCGCTTACTTCTCCCTTTTGCCCAAACTAATTGATGGGATCTTCAGAGCTTTAAATATCTGTTTTTTAGACCTTTATTCTGACTCATTTTCAGCCGAATGGTTGAAGTTGACCCTCTAAAGACTTTGATCTTACCTACTTATTGGGAGCTAATCTTTTTCTGACACACCATCTGATGTAAAATGTATAGTCTTTGTTTTTGTTTTATGGGACCTTATTAATGTTCAGCAAAAATGATTACCTTTTCAGCCTCTTATCTACACATCTATCTACCTTACATATAGGCTGATGTAGGCATGTAACCCAAAATACCTTGAAGCAATTGAGTCATACATTATGTTTATTTCCCTAGCAGTTTTGCTTACCAATTTGGGATGGTGCCCTGCTGTCAGGGGCCGAGATGGCGGGACATCTCCCTTCAATTTAAATGTGTATATTTGTTAGACTTAACCTATGTACTAGGGTTTACAATTACCAAGAGTGGAAACTACATCTAGTCAAAACTATATATAAAGGCGCACATTAGTATTTATTTGCACCAATTAACGATCTAGCTCTAACCCAGAATATCTGTTTATCTTCTTGCTATTAGTCTACATTGTTACACCTAAAGGACCCCATCTAGAAGCCAAATATACCTTTCTCCCCTCTTAGCGGTCAGATCACCCCTCATCCTATATAGGTAAAAGCTGTAAATCCCCTTCCTGAAGTGCACATATAGCGTAATCCTAATTGTACTTAACAATATCTTCCGTGTCTTAGGCTGCCTTGCCCACACATCTCATTCTGCAAAAGAAAGGATCCTATCTTGTGGGACCTTCCTCTATTGAAACAGCACGGTTTTCCAAAAGCCCGAGCGTCTATCTGTTATTTATGTCTCAATCTCCCCTCTCTGCCCATTTAGCAGTAGGGATCTCCAGTAATGAGAATACATTCTACATCATTAATAAACATAGCTTTATCAAATAACCCTTTTTATACCCTAAGTGTCTGCACCTCATTTACTTGTGTTTGCTTGTTTTACAGTTATTAGCTAAAGTTTTCAAAGCTTACTTAAGCATGTTTCACAGCTTCTACTACTAAACTTCAAAAAGAAAAAAGAGAGGTTCTCATTTAAAGATCCAAAAGTGGTCTTTTACTTTAGAAATAGCCCCCGTACTTTTGATATATATCGCTAGCTGAGGTCCGAGAGTGACCTCTTTTAACATCTAGGGAGCTTTTGTTCCAACCTGTATTATTATTGTCTATCTGTTATTTTTCATTGTGACATATTGCTATTATACTTTATGTATGCCTTATTCAGAACCTCAATAAAAATATTTAAAAAAATAAAAATAATTATAAATAACAGAAATAACATAGAATTGAATCCATTACACAAATCAATTGTTACATTCTGTCGAGTGCATAATATGATCAAAACCTAACTTTATTATCAACGTGTTAACATCACAGCACTGTTACGGTGTCACAAATAAATTGCAACGTACACCCTTGACAAAAAATATTATACATATGTGGCAGTTTACCTGGATTTAGGGAAGAAGCAAAGGAAGGGAATAAGGATGACAATCTTATAGTCCAGCCGGCTAGGGCTACCAGATGACCATCACGGCGGGGGGGGGAATAAAAACAAAATCATCATTTTAATTCAAGCCTATTGGTTGCAATGTATTTAATTTAAGTATCCAATAAGTTTCACGTTGGTTCAGAATTCTTTCACGGTCACCTCTACGTCTATCAATAGGAATATGGTCAATTCCAAAAAACATGTGATCTTGTTTGTTACTTTGATGTACCTGTTTGAAATGCCGAGAAACAGAATGTTTAAGAAAACCAGTTTCAATGTTATAAAGATGTTCATAAATTCTTTTACGAAGAGGGTGTGCCGTACGTCCTACATAAAACAAATTACAGCTACATTTCAAAATATATATTACAAAAGTAGAGTCACAATTGATGAAATTTTTAAATTGCAATTGTATATTCTCAAATTGATTTGTCAATATCTTCTTAGGGGAATGATTACAATAATCATACCTACCACATCTATGCCACCCTTTTGGTGGAACTGAAGTTAGTGTCTGTACAATTGCATTTTTATTTATTCCGGTCTTAATGTCAATATTTTGTTTCTGTTTTTGCCATCTAATGAATTTTTGGCTCATATCAGAGGGGGAAAGGATTCATTTTAAATTTTGCCCTCTTTTACAGATCATACGGTTTCTATCAGGCAAACTTGGGACATAAAATGGGTCCTTTTTAAGTAAATGCCAATGTTTATTTACTGTATATCTTTTTCTTATCTTGGCTATAAGTGGTTAACATTCTATTACAAAAATTACTTTCCTGATTACTATTCATGATGGTGTTGCCATCCATCGTCTTTATATAATATTTTTTCTTTTTACTTACCTCTGATTTACCTTCTAGCAATCCTGATCCAGTTTGGTTATTTCATCTATATTATTTTCCAGTAATGAAGATTCAAAACCTTTTAGGATGAATCTTTCTTTTAACATTTTGGCCAGAGAATGAAAATCAGGTATATTGATACAGTTTTTCCTTATGCGGGCAAATTGGCCCTTGGGTATATTTTGGAGCCATTTCTTATCATGACAACTATTAGAATTAAGGTAAGTGTTCTGATCTACTGTTTTAAAATAGGTCTTAGTTGTTATTTTAATATCTTTACTAATAATTTCCAAATCTAGAAATTCGCATTGATTACTGTCGATTTTATAGTAAAAAAAATAGACCCAAATTGTTTTTGTTCAGATGTTCCAAGATTTAAAGAGTCTATATTCCCCTTCCAGATTAGGATCATGTCATCGATGTACCTTTTATATATTATCAAATTGTCTAAAAATATGTTTGAGTCCAAATATATTCCTTTTCTCAATGTGCTAAAACAAGGTTCACATAACTAGGGGCAAATCTAGTCCCCATAGCTGTGCCTTGTATTTGTTGGTAAAATTTACTATTGAAGGAAAAATAGTTGTTCTCAAGTATAAATTTATTACTTTTAGTCAAAAAATCTTGCTGAGCAATTGAAGGAAAATCAAAATCTAAGAAAATCTTTTTTATTCTTTCTACCCCTTCATCATTGTTTATAACTGTGTAAAGGGATCTTATATCGGCAGTGACAAATAGCCAAGAGGGATTCCACACTAAATCTTCAAGTATGAAGTAGTCTTCGGAACTAAAACCTGTAAAAACAGGTCTACATATAATGATAAATTAGAAGCTATACTACCAATACCCAAAATTATCGGTCTCCCGGGTGGATTCACAACATTTTTGTGAATCTTCAGTAGATGATATAGGATTGGTATCCTTGGTTCTCTTATTACGAGGAAATCAAATTCTTCTTTACAGATGGCTTTAGTTAATAGCCCTGATTTTAGTAACTTTTCAAGTTCCCCAATAAATATCTTAGTTGGGTCATATCTGATCAATTTATAGCTTTGTGTATCAGACAGCAGACAGAGGGCCTCATTTCTATAGGTGTCAGTGTCTTGTATGACCACCCCTCCTCCTTTGTCTGCTTGCCTGATCACAATGTCGTCATTATTTTTCAATTCCTTAATAGCTTTTCTTTCATATATATTGAGATTATAGTATATGTTATCATTATTTTCAGACTTTTCTAAACCTCGTAGGTCCTGTGTTGTAAGAATATTGAAAGATTCTAAGAAACCACCTCTATTATGTATAGGATTAAATCTAGATGGTGGTCTTAAGTTGGTGTATAAAATAATTTCCTCATCACAGTTCTGATTTTATCTATTTAATTGTTCTAGCATATAGATGTCCAAAATATCTATTTTTAACTGATTTGTAGTTGTAATATCTCAAATTTTTATAGGAGCACCGGAAAGTTTTTTCTTTTGGATTTCAAAATGTCTATCGATAATTTTCTTATAAATTTCTGAAAATCAATCTGGGTATCTATATTGTTAGAATATGTTGTCGGAGCAAAGTTTAAACCCTTTTTAAGTAAATTTATTTGACTGACAGTATGACAGACAGAGGAAAGGTTAAACATACCTAAATTTTTGAGTTCTTCATTTTTTAGTTCTCTAATCATTCTGTTAAAACTTTTAATTGATTCCCTTCTTCCTCCCCGCTTACCTCGGACTCTGTTGCTTCATCTATGGTAAATTTTCCCTTGTGTTTTTGATATGTTACTTCTGTTCTTTTTCTTTTCGTCTGTCATATTCCTAAGCCAGTTTTTTTGACACATTGGAATCATGTTCCTCAATATTCACACTTGAAGTAGCCATAGTGTTTTCTAGCTCTAAAATAATACAATTATTAGGAGATAAATCCTCTAAAATTTTATATCAATTGCTTTGTTTTGAATCCTTAAATTCAAGTAAATGTGCTTATTCCTGATCTCTCTTTTTAAATTCAAGATTAGTCTGATTTATTGATGTCATGGGGCAAATTTGTATTCTTATTTTTAGTTTTCTTTTGATAAACATATTCCCATTCACTATCAGACTCTACATCAGTAGAATAAGTTCTCTGGTTGGGACATTTGCCAGTAAATGAGGGTAGTCTTTGTGTTTTTTTCAGTATTCTCTTTGGTATATTCTTTAACTGCCATTCTAGAATTGAATGGGTTCATGGAATAATTAGTTCCAGATCCCACTCGGTGAGATGCATTAATTTTAGCACTATATTTTTCTTTCGCTTTTTCTTTGGTTTTATCATCTCTTGTGTGTGGAGAACCATAGAAAACTTTATTTTTACTTTTATTCATGTTGGTATTTCTATATTGCTGCTGATATCTTTGCTTTCGTGGATTATTGTAATGATCTTTTTTCCAATTTTTTCTTTCTATTTTAATTATAATCTTTTAAAAGAAAACCAAATTTGAAAGAGATGTTAACCATCATTTCATTTTTAAAAGCATCTAACTTTTCTTTCAACTCATTGAAATAAGCTTCAAACTGTTGCATACCTTGATATTCATCTAGGAGTTTTACTAAGATATCTAATTTGGTTTCAACTGCCTTTACGTAAACGTTCCTTTTTTAATAAGAATTTATAATAAGAGTCTAACACCTAGATTTATAGTTCTGCGTTAGCCTTAAAAATCAGCGTTAAGAGGTCCTAACACTGCGTTTTAACACCCGCTGGTATTACGAGTATGGCAGGTACAGGTGTATTGCTCATTTTTCTTCCGCGACTTTTGGCTACCGCAAATCCCCTTACGTCAATTGCGTATACTATCTTTTTAATGGGATTTGCCTAATGCCGGTATTACGAGTCTTGGAAGAAGTGAGCGGTACAGCCTCTACCTCCAAGTCTCCTATAGCATTTAAAAGTCAGCAGTTAAGAGTTTTATGGGCTAACGCCGGAACATAGAGCTCTTAACTACAGTGCTACAAAGTACACTAACACCCATAAACTACCTATGAACCCCTAAACCGAGGCCCCCCACATCGCAAACACTATAATAAAAAAATGTAACCCCTTATCTGCCAACCAGACATTGCCGCCACCTACATTATAGCTATGAACCCCTAATCTGTTGCCCCTAACATCGCTGACACCTATATTATATTTATTAACCCCTAATCTGCCCCCCCAATGTTGCCGCCACCTACCTACACTTATTAACCCCTAATCTGCCGTCCCCAATGTCGCCGCTACTATAATAATGTTATTAACCCCTAAACCTAAGTCTAACCCTAACACCCCCCTAACTTAAATATAATTTAAATCAATCTAAATAAATTTATTATAATTAAATAAATTATTCCTATTTAAAAATAAATACTTATCTATAAAATAAACCCTAATATAGCTACAATATAACTATTAGTTACATTGTAGCTATTTTAGGATTTATATTTATTTTACAGGCAACTTTGTATTTATTTTAACTAGGTACAATAGCTATTAAATAGTTAATAACTATTTAATAGCTACCTAGTTAAAATAATTACAAAATTACCTGTAAAATAAATCCTAACCTAAGTTACAAATGCACCTAACACTAAACTATCGTTAAATAAATTACCTAAACTAACTACAATGATCGAAACTAAAATACAATTAAATAAACTAAACTATAGTACAAAAACAAACAAACACTGTATTACAAAAAAAAAAAAAATTACAAGAATTTTAATCTAATTACACCTAATCTAAGCCCCCTAATAAAATAAAAAAGCCCCCCAAAATAATAAAATTCCCTACCCTATACTAAATTACAAAAGTAACCAGCTCTTTTACCAGCCCTTAAAAGGGCTTTTTGCGGGGCATTGCCCCAAAGTAATCAGCTCTTTTACCTGTAAAATAAAATACAAGACCCTCCCCAACATTACAACCCACCCCCACACACCCCTAGTCTAAAACCCACCCGATCCCCCCTTAAAAAAACCTAACACTACCCCATTGAAGATCACCCTACCTTGAGCCGTGTTCACCCAGCCGGGCACCGATGGGCCAAAAGAGGACATCCGGAGCAGCAGAAGTCTTCCTCTGATCGGGGCAGAAGAGGTCCTCCATCCAGCAGAAGTTTTCATCCAAGCGGCATCTTCTATCTTCATCCATCCGGCGTGGAGCGGGTCCATCTTCAAGACATCCGACGCGGAGCATCCTAATCTTCCCGACGACTAACGACGAATGAAGGTTCCTTTAAATGATGTCATCCAAGATGGCATCCCTCGAATTCCAATTGGCTGATAGGATTCTATCAGCCAATCAGAATTAAGGTAGGAAAAATCTGATTGGCTGATGTAATCAGCCAATCGGATTGAAGTTCAATCCGATTGGCTGATTGGATCAGCCAATAGAATTGACCTTGCATTCTATTGGCAGATCCAATCAGCCAATCGGATTGAACTTCAATCCGATTGGCTGATTACATCAGCCAATCGGATTTTCCCTACCTTAATTCCGATTGGCTGATAGAATCCTATCAGCCAATCGGAATTCGAGGGACGCCATCTTGGATGATGTCATTTAAAGGAACCTTCATTCATCGTTAGTCATCTGGAAGAAGAGGATGCTCCGCGTCAGATGTCTTGAAGATTGACCTGCTCCGCGCCGGATGGATGAAGATAGAAGATGCCGCTTGGATGGAGGACCTCTTCTGCCCCGATCGGATGAAGACTTCTGCCACTCCGGATGTCCTCTTGTGGCCCATCGGTGCCCGGCTGGGTGAACACGGCTCAAGGTAGGGTGATCTTCAAGGAGGTAGTGTTAGGTTTTTAAAGGGGGGATTGGGTGGGTTTTAGAGTAGGGGGTGTGTGGGTGGTGGGTTGTAATGTTGGGGGGGTCTTGTATTTTATTTTACAGGTAAAAGAGCTGATTACTTTGGGGCAATGCCCCGCAAAAAGCCCTTTTAAGGGCTGGTAAAAGAGCTGATTATTTTTGTAATTTAGTATAGGGTAGGGAATTTTATTATTTTGGGGGGCTTTTTTATTTTATTAGGGGGCTTAGATTAGGTGTAATTAGATTAAAATTATTGTAATATTTTTTTATTTTTTGTAATTTATTGGGGGTTTTTGTACTATAGTTTAGTTTATTTAATTGTATTTTAGTTTAGATCATTGTAGTTAGTTTCGGTAATTTATTTAATGATAGTGTAGTGTTAGGTGTATTTGTAACTTAGGTTAGGATTTATTTTACAGGTAATTTTGTAATTATTTTAACAAGGTAGCTATTAAATAGTTATTAACTATTTAATAGCTATTGTACCTAGTTAAAATAAATACAAAGTTGCCTGTAAAATAAGAACAAATCCTAAAATAGCTACAATGTAACTAATAGTTATATTGTAGCTATATTAGGGTTTATTTTATAGGTAAGTATTTCTTTTTAAATAGGAATAATTTATTTAATTATACTAAATTTATTTAGATTGATTTAAATTATATTTAAGCTAGGGGGTGTTAGGGTTAGACTTAGGTTTAGGGGTTAATAACTTTATTATAGTAGCGGCAACGTTGGGGGCGGCAGATTAGGGGTTAATACATTTATTATAGTGGCGGCGATGTCCGGTCGGCAGATTAGGGGTTAATAAGTGTAGGAAGGTGGCGGTGATGTTGGGGGGGACAGATTAGGGGTTAATAAATATAATATAGGTGTTGGCGATGTTAGGGACAGCAGATTAGGGGTTCATAGCTATAATGTAGGTGGCGGCGGTGTCCGGAGCGGCAGATTAGGGGTTAATAGTATAATGCAGGTGTCAACGATAGCGGGGGAGGCAGATTAGGGGTTAATAAGTGTAAGGTTAGGGGTGTTTAGACTCGGGGTTCACGTTAGGGTGTTAGGTGTAGACTTAGAAAGTGTTTTCCCATGGGAAACAATGGGGCTGCATTAGGAGCTGAACGCTGCTTTTTTGCAGGTGTTAGGTTTTTTTTCAGCCAGCTCAGCCCCATTGTTTCCTATGTGGAAATCGTGCACGAGCACGTTTTTCCAACTTACCACTACCGTAAGCAACGCTGGTATTGAGGGTAGAAGTGGAGCTAAATTTGGCTCAACGCTCACTTTTCTGAGGCTAACGCAGCCATTCAGAAAAGCCCCTATTTGTGACGTTGAGTAAGCAGCTTTGGGGTTGCTTTGGATGAGCCTACAACCAAACGCATTGTCTTAACATGTCTGCAACCTCAGAAGCTGCAGATGTCAGATGACCCAAATTAGTTTGTCCGTAATGCTGCCCTAGAGGCCCCAAAGACAAGAGGACAGGTTCTCTTTTTGTGTTTGCACACATTGTGATAAACAAGTCTAAAAGTCATCAATGAAACAGATTATAACAATTACTATGGCAGTCACCTGCCTCATTGAGGGACATGACGTCCCTCATTTGAAAGAGGGTTTTGGTTGTGTGGTATATGATGTCTTTAGGAGATATAATCTCTGCATTGTGGACAAGCCTGTGCTAAAGAGCCTGCAGTAATTTATAAAAAACAAAAAAACACAACAAAGACGTTACATTACTTTTTTACAGCATCACTAATCTATTGGGCACTGTTCTTTAAAATTCCCACCCAGTATAAAAGTAATCTGCTGTTTAGTGTATGCTACAGAAAGACACCACAAAAGACCCATATATTGTTTATCAAATAAAAATAGAAATACAAGAGGTCTAGTTAATTTGACTCAAAAAAATGAGTATTTTGCTGCATCTGCACTTAAAATTATTATATTGTATAAAAATGTAGTCTAGATCATGGTTTCTTAGTTCCAGTCCTTAGGGCACACTAACATGGGCGAGAGATGATCAGCTGATTATTATTTCACATGTACTCTAGTTCAGATATCCTTAAAATCTGGTCCTTTAGTGTGTCCTAATGACTGGAATTGCATTGGCCCAGATCATGTTGATACATCAGTGGTGGAAACATTGTGGACTAGATTACAAGTGGAGTGCAACCGAGCAGGGTGTGTCATCTTGCAATTGATCTGCTATTACAGGTGAATGGTTAAAAATTGTATCTTTATGTGGCCAAAACATATTTAGCACATCATATACTTTTAATGTATAGAACAGGAAAAGATAAGAGTGCACTCACAAGTGGTGAGCTAAGTGTAGTGCTTAGTACACGATCAGCTTTAGTGCTATCCAACATAAATGTTACTCTTAGCCTTCATAAAAGACTATCATGTGAGGGATAAGATTTCATTGTGTCCCAAACTATAGCGAATGTGGTGAAAGTGCAATTCGCTTAGTAGAACAAATAGTCCTGTGGACATTCATTTTAAACTAGCGAATGTTGATAATAATGAAAATCCATTAAAATTCGGTAATCAAATGTTATTTCCGGTTTCCAAATGTTAATTTCAATTTCAAATAATCACAATTAGATTGAATATCCACATTCAAAATTTTGAATGTAACATTGGATTTAACAAATACTATTCAGAAGTTCAATAGTTCATGTGGTAGGAAATTTAGTAAATTGATACATTATAGATACAAATATATCAATTGGAATTTTTCTATTTCGAATATTGCATAATTCAAATATTAAATTTAAAGAGAGCATTGGAAATACTATAACAAATATATTGATTTATATTTAGACTATACTGTAGTCTATTAAGTGTGCAATAGCATTGTGTCTAAAAAACATTCGGCTAGATTACGAGTTTTGCGTTATGAGTGAAAAAGCCTCATAATGCTGCTTTTTCACTACCGCTAGTATTACGAGTCTTGCAGGTATATCTGTCCCGCACACTTTTTTGGCCGTAACGCAACGTAACTACGGCAGCTTTCAAAAAGTCCTTTTTAAATGGGACTTCCACAGCGCCTCTCCGGCCAAAAAATGAGCGGTACAGCCAATACCATCAAGATCCGTACCGTAAACTGAAAGTCAGTAGTTATGGGTTTTACGCTACAAAGCCGTAACATAAAACCCATAACTAAAGTGCTAAAAAGTACACCAACACCCATAAACTACCTATTAACCCTAAACCGAGGCCCTCCCACATCAAAAACACTAAAATAAAATTATTAACCCCTCCGGACATCACTGCCACTATAATAAACATATTAACCTCTAAACCGCTGTACTCAAGCATCGCAAACACTAGTTAAATATTATTAACCCCTAATCTGCTGTCCCTAACATGACTGCAACCTACATTACTGTTATTAACCCCAATCTGCTGCCCCCAAAATTGCCGCCACTATACTAAAGTTATTAACCCCTAAACCTAACCCTAAGTCTAACCCTAACACCCACTAACTTTAAAATAATTAAAATACATCTAAATAAAAATTACAATTAATACCTAAATAATTCCTTTTTAAAACTAAATACTTACCTGTAAAATAAACCCTAAGCTAGCTACAATATAAATAATAGTTACATTGTAGCTAGCTTAGGTTCTATTTTTATTTCACAGGTAAGTTTGTATTTATTTTAACTAGGTAGACTAGTTAGTAAATAGTTAGTTAAAAAAAACTTAACACTAACGCCTGAAGATCCACTTACAGTTTTTGAAGACCGGACATCAATCCTCAACGAAGCCGGGAGAAGTCTTCATCCAAGCGGCAAGAAGTCCTCAACGAAGCCGGGAGAAGTCTTCATCCAAACGGCAAGAAGTCCTAAACGAAGGCGGGAGAAGTCTTCATCCAAACGGGAAGAAGTGGTTTTCCAGATAGGCAGAAGTCTTCATCCAGACGGCATCTTCTATCTTCATCCTTCCGACGCGGAGTGGCTCCATCTTCTAGACATCTGGTGCGGAGCATCCTCTTCTTTCCAATCAGCCAATAGGATTGAGCTTGCATTCTATTAGCTGTTCCAATCAGCCAATAGGATTGAGCTAGCATTCTATTGGCTGTTCCAATCATCCAATAGAATGCAAGCTCAATCCTATTGGCTGATTGGATCAGCTAATAGGATTGAAGCTCAATCCTATTGGCTGATTGCATCAGCCAATAGGATTTTTTCACCTTTAATTCTGATTGGCTGATAGAATTCAGCTAATCGAAATTCAAGGGACACCATCTTGGATGGCGTCCCTTAAAGGAACCTTCATTCTTCAGTAGCCATCGTCAGAAGAGGATACTCCGAGCCGGATGTCTTGAAGATGGAGCCGCTCCGCGTCGGAAGGATGAAGATAGAAGATGCCATCTGGATGAAGACTTCTGCCCGTCTGGAGGACCACTTCTTGCCGCTTGGATGAAGACTTCTCCCGGCTTCGTTGAGGACTTCTTGCCACTTGGATGAAGACTTCTCCCAGCTTCGTTGAGGATGGATGTTTGGTCTTCAAAAAACTGTAAGTGGATCTTCGGGGGTTAGTGTTAGGTTTTTTTAAGGGTTTGTTAGGTGGGTTTTATTTTTGCTTAGGGTTTGGGCTGAAAAAGAGCTAAATGCCCTTTTAAGGGCAATGCCCATCCAAATGCCCTTTTCAGGGCAATGGGGAGCTTAGGTTTTTTTAGATAGGATTTTATTTGGGGGGTTTGGTTGTGGGGGTGGTGGGTCTTACTGTTGGGGGTTGTTTGTATTTTTTTTACAGGTAAAAGAGCTGATTTCTTTGGGGCAATGCCCCGCAAAAGGCCCTTTTAAGGGCTATTGGAAGTTTAGTTTAGGCTAGGTTTTTTTTTTTATTTGTATTTAATAAGTGTAGGTAGGTAACGGCGATGTTGGGGCGGCAGATTAGGGGTTAATAACTGTAATGTAGGTGGTGGCGACATTCGGGGCGGCAGATTAGGGGTTAATAAATGTAGGTAGGTGACAGTGATGTCAGGGGCGGCAGATTAGGGGTTAATAACTGTAATGTAGGTGGCGACGGTGTCGGTGGCAGCAGATTAGGGGTTAATAAATATATGTAGGTGACGGCAGTGTCGGGGGCAGCATATTAGGGGTTAATAAGTGTAATGTAGGTGTCGGCGATGTCGGGGGTGGCAGATTAGGTGTGTTTAGACTCGGGTTTATGTTAGGGTTTTAGGTGTAAACATAAATTTTCTTTCCCCATAGGAATCAATGGGGCTGCCTTACGGAGCTTTACGCTCATTTATTGCAGGTGTTAGCCTTTTTTTAGCCGGCTCTCCCCATTGATGTCTATGGGGAAATCGTGCACGAGGACGTAAAACAAGCTCAAAGCAGCGCTGGTATTTGTGTGTGGTATGGAGCTCAATTTTGCTCAATGCTGCAATATTGCCTGCTAACGCCGGGTTTTTGCAAACCTGTAATAGCAGCGCTATAGGGAGGTAAGCGGTGGAAATAACTTGCAAGTTTGCACCGAGCCGCTCATAATGCAAAACTCGTAATCTAGTCGATTGTTAATATCGTAATTAAAAAATACTTTATTGCTAAAAAAGGGTAACCATCTGAGCCTTCAGTGAGTCATAATCTTTTTGCTGGTGGTGTGTAAATATAGGTGTGTGTATAAATGTGTATTCATGTGTATTATGTGTTTATATGTGTGTATATATGTTGGAAAAATGGCACTGATAAACTTGCTCGCACTGGGTTCCCCAAACATTCAATCTGCAAAAATAGCAAAATCTGCAAAGCGCAATAAAGTGAGGCGCAATAAAATGAGGTATGCCTGTATTACATATGAAGATAACATTAGAATTTCTATTCAATTAAACAAATGTTAAAGTGTTGTGAAAACATTCGAAATTCAATTCAAACCAATGTGTTAAAGTTTGTTTCATTTTTCAAATGTTGAAAAACATTCATCCATCCCTAGTTAGGATTAAAGGAAAAGTTAACTATCACTCACCACTATGCAGAATATTAGAGAGCATTCAAAATTAGTGTGAGTTTCATTCATCAATTTTTCACATATTTCCAATTTTCTTAGAAATCTACCCTTTAAAACACTATTTTTACACGCCGTAACTAGGTAAAAAAAAAATGTTTTTAAATGACGAATACCGTTAACAACCATTTAATTGATCCCCCACTGGCATCCCAACAGACGCCCACATCTCAAAATATGCATGCGTGTCTCACGGAATTCTTGACCTCTATAGATGTGCGTTTATGAATCACTCATACGCATTCTCTTATTCATTAATTAAGTATTGACGATCGTATTGTCCTCCATGGACCTGCAGGGCACGGTTGTGCATGCAAGAGCGGGTGGGACTGCTCTTACTATAAAGGAGACAAACCAGGAAATGAGCGTGTGGGAGGAGCAAGTACTTTAGATGGTATGCGATTTAAAATATAATTTTCTGCAACAGACCACTGATTTAAAAAAAAACAACTTAGTGAATATATTAATCTATATATGATTAATGGATGGTATTAATATTGAGGCTGATAATTTACTTTCACTTTAAAGTGAATGTAAATTTTGATGCTAAAGTGCCCGGTTTCTAAAAATTCAAATAAAAACAGTGGCACTTTAATTCATCAAAATTTACATTTCACTTGTGTTGTGAAAAAAAACTTACTTTTTAAACTTGACAGCAGCTCCAGCTTCCTCAGGTCGTCTGAAGCCATTTCTGATGTCAGAAATGATGGATAGGTCATCCTCCAATCACAACTTCCCCCTGGGGGAATCAGTGTCTGATTCAACGCCGTGATTAGAGGAAGCCTGATTCCTCATTTTAGACCCAGGAAGAGGCGTTGAGACTGGTGGAGGAAGCTGGTGCTGCTGTCAAGTTTAAAAGGTAAGTATTTTTTCACAAAACAAGTGAAATGTAAATTTTGATGGATTAAAGTGACCCTGTTTTTAATCAAATTTTTAAAAAACGGGCACTGCATGTAATTCACTCTATTTTTAAAGTAATGATCATTAATATCAAGTAAGCATGTTGTTCACAATAAAATGTTTAACAGGGTGAAACCCACTCAGTACAAAGACAAATTGTCCCATGTGCATGAAATTTAGAATATTATGTGCATTGTACAGTAAAATGAGTATGCATTGATTACATAACAAACAAGGCTTACCTAAATAGCTCATAATCTATTTTAAATCAGTCTCAAAGACAGGAGAAAATTAGGAGATACATTATTTAGTTCAAAGGAAAGTGCTTTCTAAACACAAACATACTGTAAACATTCTGTTCTACCACATCTTTGAAGAAATGACAATTTTTTTATTTTCATTCTATATATATATATACTGTGTGTGTGTGTGTATATATATAAAAAAGCAAAAATAGGAAGCACTTGCCAGGACTTATATATAATAAAAAGATTTATTCAATAACCATCGTGATGTTTCGGAGATGTTATCCCCGTCCTCAGACCATGAATATACATTGTACAATACATGATTTAAATTACCCGCAAAGTAACTGAAACCTCCACGGCATCTCCACTGCACCACTGCGCAGGTCCGGTGGTTGCCATGGCAACCTTAACTCGCGTCAATCTAAAAACAGGAAATACAAAATACAGAACAGCATTACAGCAGAACAAAGTGCACTCAGAATAATGAGCCCTAACTTATCAGCGCCACTTAAGCTTCTCAATTACTCCTAACCATGTACAATGAAAGGGATTGATTGCAAACTATTGGATCTAATATTTAATACTATGGTTACATAATGATACTATTCTAGGGGTTTTAACTCTTTAAAAGCTATCTACACTATATAATAGGGGGATAGATTAACATATAGCCAAATATATATAACAGAAAATTACCCTAGAAACTAAAGAAAACAATGCCAATCAAGATTACTGTTCAAACCTCTAGGTGTTAGAGTGTCTAGGGTAAAAAACCCACCTAGCCTTCCTTTGCAATAATAGTTTAGCTCTGTCTCCCCCCTAGGAAGAGGTAGGACATGATAAAATATTACGTATCTGAGATTTGCTACGGTATGGCCAGCCATGGCAAAATGTCTTGCAACCAGCTGAACTGACTCATTGTTTTTTATAGCCGTCCCTATAGCTGCTCTTTGGTTGGCCATACGAAGGTTATCAGTGGTTTTTCCTACATAATACAAACCACACAGACAGTGCAGTAAATATAATATGTATTTGGTTGTACATGTTACTCTATGTTTGATAACATATTTTTTGTTGGTAGAAGGATGTGTGAATATTTTGGTATTACTCAGTCCACTACAAGTGATGCACCCTAAGCATCTACAAAAGCCCAATTTGGGTTGATTCAGCCATTTTGTCTGTTTATAACTGTCGACTGGATCAACTCTGACCAAGGTGTCCCAGATAGATTTGGACCTTTTAAAGCCCACCCTTGGGGACCCATATTCACAAATGGGAGCAATGTATCCTAGTTAACAATATGCCAATCCTTTCGATTCCTCAAACCTGTTTTAGAGGCTGACCAAGGACAAAACTTGCTTACTAAGCTGGAACAACAAGTACAACAATATGAAAATGAATTAACACCCTTCAACAGAAAATGGGATGTGGTCACAATGGACTACAAGGAAAAGGGAACAGTTCGGACTCAGATGCACCCCTTATGTTGACAATACCAGCACAAGTACAAGCTGGTGGTGTAATGACTCGCTCAAAAAACTTGAGAGGAGAAGGCCACACAGCAGAGGGAAGAGGAAGACCTCCCAGACAAAGGAGAATGTGGCACCTAACATTGTTATGAACTTGAGCTCTTTTGCACTGACCCCAATTAAGCTTAGGGTGCTCAATAAGGGACTCTCGTTCATCCCGATTAGCTACAATGAACCCTTTCAAACCTTCTTGGACATACAAAAATTTTAAAGAACAATCGGCTATATTACAAGTTTTTGTCGATAAGACTTGCGGGTCTAACGCTCCTTTTTTTCTTACCGCTCACTTTAAACAATGCTGGTATTACGAGTTTTCTTTAAGCTGTCGTTAGCCTCAGAAAAGTGAGCGTTGAGCAAAATTTAGCTCCACATCTCACCTCGATACCAGCGTTGCTTACGGTAGCGGTAAGCTGGCAAAACGATTTCCCCATAGGAAACAATGGGGCTGAGCTGGGTGAAAAAAAAACCTAACACCTGCAAAAAATCAGCGTTCAGCTCCTAACGCAGCCCATTGTTTCGTATGGGGAAATAAAAAATATGTCTACACCTAACACCCTAACATGAACCCCGAATCTAAACACCCCTAATCTTACACTTATTAACCCCTAATCTGCCGCCTCCGACATCGTCGCCACCTACATTATATTATTAACCCCTAATCTGCCGCTCTGGACACCGCCGCCACCTACATTATCCCTATGAACCCCTAATCTGCTGCCCCCAACATCGCCGACACCTACATTATAGTTATTAACCCCTAATCTGCCCCTCCCAATGTCGCCGCAACTATATTAAATTTATTAATCCCTAATCTGCCGCCGCCAACGTCGCTGCCACTATAATAAAGTTATTAACCCCTAAACATAAGTCTAACCCTAACCATAACCCCCCTAACTTAAATATAATTTAAATTAAACTAAATTAATTTAACATAATTAAATACATTAATCCTATTTAAAACTAAATACTTACCTATAAAATAAACCCTAAGCTAGCTACAATATAACAAATAGTTACATTGTAGATAGTTTAGGATTTATTTTTATTTTACAGGCAACTTTGTATTTATTTTAACTAGGTAGAATAGTTATTAAATAGTTATTAACTATTTAATAAGTACCTAGCTAAAATAAGTACAAAATTACCTGTAAAATAAATCCTAACCTAAGTTACAATTACCTAACACTACACTATCATTAAACTAATTACCTAAACTACATACAATTAATTACAATTAAATTAAACTAAATTACGAAAAAAAAACACTAAATTACAGAAAATAAAAAAAGAATTACAAGAATTTTAAACTAATTACACCTAATCTAATCCCCCTAATAAAATAAAAAAGCCCCCCAAAATAATACAATTTCCCTACCCTATACTAAATTACAAATATCCCTTAAAAGGGCCTTTTGCTGGGCATTGCCCCAAAGTAATCAGCTCTTTTACCTGTAAAAAAAAATACAATACCCCCCCAACATTACAACCCACCACCCACACACTCCTACTCTAAAACCCACCCAATCCCCCCTTAAAAAAAACCTAACACTAACCCCCTGAAGATCACCCTACCTTGAGCCGTCTTCACCCAGCCGGGCACAAGTGGTCCTCCATACGGCAGAAGTCTTCATCCGATCGGGGCAGAAGAGGTCCTCCAGATGGCAGAAGGCTTCATCCAGGCGGCATCTTCTATCTTCATCCTTCCGGAGCGGAGCAGGTCCATCTTCAATCCAGCCGACGTGGAGCATTCTCTTCAAACGAAGTCCTAACGAAGAATGAAGGTTCCTTTAAATTACGTCATCCAAGATGGCGTCCCTTGAATTCCGATTGGCTGATAGAATCCTATCAGCCAATCGGAATTAAGGTAGGGAAAATCCGATTGGCTGATTGGCTGAAGCAATAGAATGCGAGGTCACAAATAGCAGAGCAGCGGTGAACAAACTTCTACACCGGAACATACCGGAGGGAATCTAACATGATGCTATCAGCCAATAGGATTGACCTCGCAGGTAGGTGTCGGTGAGGTTGGGGGGGCAGATTAGGGGTTAATAAAATTTAACTAGTGTTTGCGAGGCGGGAGTGCGGCGGTTTAGGGGTTAATACATTTATTAAAGTGGCGGCGATGTCCTGTTGGCAGATTAGGGGTTAATAATTGTAGGTAGGTGGCGGCGACGTTGAGGGTGGCAGATTAGAGGTTACTAAATATAATGTAGGTGTCGGCGATGTTAGGGGCAGCAGATTAGGGGTTCATAGGTATAATGTAGGTGGCGGCAATGTCCGGTCGGCAGATTAGGGGTTAAAAAAATGTATTTTAGTGTTTGCGATGTGGGGGGGGGGCTCGGTTTAGGGGTTAATAGGTAGTTTATGGGTGTTAGTGTACTTTGTAGCACTTTAGTTAAGAGCTTTATGTTCCGGCGTTAGCCCATAAAACTCTTAACTACTGACTTTTAAATGCGGTAGGAGTCTGGACAGGAGAGGGTCTACCTCTCACTTCTTCCAAGACTCGTAATACCAGTGTTAGGCAAATCCCATTAAAAAGATAGGATACGCAATTGACGTAAGGGGATTTGCAGTAGCCTCGAGTCGCGTAAGAAAAGTGAGCGGTACACCTGTACCTGTCAGACTCGTAATACCAGCGGGCGTTAAAAAGCAGCGTTGGGACCTCTAAACGCTGCTTTTTAAGGCTAACGCCAAATTCGTAATCTAGGCGAATGAGACTAAGGGAACATTTAGTTTTTAGATGCACTTATATAAATGTCTATATGTGTGTACATATGTATTTATGTGTTTATATGTGTATATGTGTCTGTAAATAAATATATACACATATAAATACATAAGTACACATATACACACACATATAGATAGATGATAGATAGATAGATAGATAGATAGATAGATAGATAGATAGATAGATAGATAGATAGATAGATAGATAGAAAAGAAATCAGATAGCACTCCAGACTCCCATTGTTAGAAACCCAAGGCAGCAGAGCAGCATCACAGAAATAAGGAGAGCGCACTCACTGGCAATTCCTTTTCAACAAAGTATCACTTTAATGTGAATGTTTTTGGGGTGTGACCCCCTTCCTCAGACTTACAAGTGTAACAAAACTTACCCCTCCACCTCTGAAATATATAATATTAGAACACCGGTATCCAAGCTCTCCCGGGTAGACTCCCGCCTGGTACAGTGATGTCATCTTCCCAGGCAACCAGGCTAACATCTTACATGTGATTACACGACATTCAAGATTGCAAAACTATGGATAAAAGAGATATGTGCCCAAACAGATAGATCATATATGTCGCTAAGACTGTTTGTATGTTACCATGGCAACCATGGCTTTAGCACACCTTAAAAAAAGAGTTTACATCTTTGGGAGTGCGGCCAATAAGACCAAGTAGTAATGCAAAAAACACCTATGCTTTTATGTTAAAACTGGGATCGTAATCCCATAACATGGCCATATTCTGCTTAAGTCAGTCACCAACTTACAAGGTGTCACATTGTTTACTGGTCCTAACACTACAATATTTTGCCTTTTATGGGCTGAATCATTCCTGCTTTTTCTCTTTATAATATAATTAAACTCCCTGTCTTTTTGCGTACACAACTTTATTACACTGTTATGAGTACACCTGAGCTTGGGTGGGTTGCTTTAACCAATGGAAGATGGTCAGTCTATATCTTTTTTTAATTTTAAATCCAAATTGCTTTAGCACACATTACAAAAAAGAGTTTACATCTTTGGAAGTGCAGCCAATGAGACCAGATAGTATTGGCGCACATCCACTTGCAAAGAAACAAAACATTTTTATATGCTGCAAAAATTGCCTGCAAAAACACCTATGCTTTTATGTTAAAATTGTGTGACTAAGATCCCAATTTTAATATAAAAGCATAGGTGCTTTTTGGAGCCAATTTTGCAGCATTTAAAAATGTTTTGTTTATTTGCAAGTGGATGTGTGCCAATACCCCCTGTTTTGTGTAACTATTTTGTCCCATGAGCTGCACTCTTTTTACTTGCAATGCCAGCGCTAATCTAACCATGATAAAGTTTAAAAAACAATTGGCGTGCCACTTGTAATCTAGGCCTATATCTCTCAGGGATACCCTAATTAACATAGGGGCCTCTAGCGATTTCCAAATCATTTTTTTAATCTGATGGAAACAATAGGGATTTGATATTAAACTTTTTTTTCCTTTGGAAGTAAAATCTTTAATAAAATGTTTAATTTTATGTTTAATTTGAATTAAAGGACTAATGAAATACAGTAGAATTGCATAATCAAGACATGTATAACAAAAAGACAATACAACAGTATTTATGTGTATATTTATATATATATTTATGTGTGTCATGTGACAGCAATCAGCCAATCACAGACATATATATATATATATATATATATATATAAAACATGGAAGGGAACTGCACTCCAAGACCGGATCAGGTACACATCCTGTGACTCAGCAACATCCAGCCCTGGGTGCTAAATAGCACTCCAAAAAAGCTGTGATGTCACCAGAGCCACAGGCAGTTAACCCCAGTCCGGAATGGGTGCAAGAACCAAGGGAGATTACAAATAAAAAGTAATACAACACATAGAAACACCCAGCACTCACCAGCTAGCTCACAGCTAAGATAAAATCACAACTGGAAAGGTTAGTCACCGCATCTGGCCAAATGGGAAAGCTCAGGCACCACGTCAAGGTCCTTTCCATAGCCTGAGTCCCTAACACAGGCACACCATCATGCGAGCTCACAGAGCCAAACAAACTGAGAACAAAGAAGGGGTGCACAGGTGGCTGTAATCACCCATAGAAAATACAAAACATTCTATGGGTGATTACAGCCACCTGTGCACCCCTTCTTTGTTCTCAGTTTGTTTGACTCTGTGAGCTTGCATGATGGTGTGCCTGTGTTAGGGACTCAGGCTATGGAAAGGACCTTGACGTGGTGCCTGAGCTTTCCCATTTGGCCAGATGCGGTGACTAACCTTTCCAGTTGTGATTTTATCTTAGCTGTGAGCTAGCTGGTGAGTGCTGGGTGTTTCTATGTGTTTATATATATATATATATATATATATATATATATATATATATACATTTGTGATGTTATTAAACAACATTTTAGTTTACACACCCTTATGTGTATATTTTTTGTGATTATTAACTAGTGCTGGATAGAAAATATACTTTTTTCTTCATTTTTGTTTATATTTAGTATTTATTATATTCCCTTGCGCCAGTAACACCAGTAACAGTTATTGTTATTTACCCACTGTTATTGTGAGCTCATAAATGGATTTTTTTCCTATTGTGCTGATTCATACTGTCCTGACAGACGGATACAGTGGGGCAAAAAAGTATTTAGTCAACCACCAATCGTGCAAGTTCTCCCACTTAAGAAGATGAGAGAGGCCTGTCATTTTCATCATAGGTATATCTCAACTATAAGAGACAAAATGTGGAAACAAATCCAGACAATCACATTGTCTGATTTGGAAAGAATTTATTTGCATATTATGGTGGAAAATAAGCATTTGGTCACCTACAAACATGCAAGATTTATCGCTCTCACAGACCTGTATCTTCTTCTTTAAGAGGCTCCTCTGTCCTCCACTCATTACCTGTTTGAACTTGTTATCAGTATAAAAGACACCTGTCCACAACCTCAAACAGTCACACTTCAAATTCCACTATGCTGAAGACCAAAGAGCTGTTGAAGGACAAGAGAAACAAAATTGTAGACCTGCACCAGGCTGGGAAGACTGAATCTGCAATAGGCAAGCAGCTTGGTGTGAAGAAATCAACTGTGGGAGTAATAATTAGAAAATTGAAGACATACAAGACCACTGATAATCTCCCTCGAGCTGGGGCTCCATGCAAGATCTCACCCTGTGGGGTCAAAATGATCAAAAGAATGGTGAGCAAACATCCCAGAACCACACGGGGGGACCTAGTGAATGACCTGCAGAGAGCTGGGACCAATGTAACAAAGGCTACCATCAGTAACACACTACGCCGCCAGGGACTCAGATCCTGCAGTGCCAGGCGTGTCCCCCTGCTTAAGCCAGTACATGTCCAGGCCTGTCTGAAGTATGCTAGAGAGCATTAGGATGATCCAGAAGCAGATTGGGAGAATGTAATATGGTCAGATGAAACCAAAGTAGAACTGTTTGGTAGAAACACATCTCGTTGTGTTTGGAGGAGAGAGAATGCTGAGTTGCAACCAAAGAACACCATACCTACTGTGAAGCATGGGGGTGGCAACATCATGCTTTGGGGCTGTTTCTCTGCAAAGGGAACAGGACGACTGATCTGTGTACATGAAAGAATGAATGGGTCCATGTATCGTGAAATTTTGAGTGCAAACCTCCTTCCATCAGCATGGGCATTGAAGATGAAACATGGCTGGGTCTTTCAGCATGACAATGATCCCAAACACACCGCCCGGGCAACGAAGGAGTGGCTTCGTTAGAAGCATTTCAAGGTCCTGGAGTGGCCTAGCCAGTCTCCAGATCTCAACTCCATAGAAAACCTTTGAATGGGAGTTGAAAGTCTGTGTTGCCCAGCGACAGCCCCAAAACATCACTGCTCTAGAGGAGATCTGCATGCAGGAATGGGCCAACACACCAGCAACAGTGTGTGACAACCTTGTGAAGACTTACAGAAAACGTTTGACCTCTGTCATTACCAACAAAGGATATATAACAAAGTATTGAGATGAACTTTTGATATTGACCAAATACTTATTTTCCACCATAATTTGCAAATAAATTCTTTCCAAATCATTCAATGTGATTGTCTGGATTTGTTTCCACATTTTGTCTCTCATAGTTGAGGTATACCTATGATGAAATTACAGGCCTCTCTCATCTTCTTAAGTGGGAGAACTTGCACAATTGGTGGCTGACTAAATACATTTTTGCCCCACTGTATATATACTGTATATATATATATATATATATATATATATATATATATATATATATATATTCTATAAAGTCTTGCACATGCTCAGTAGAAGCTGGTACCAAAAAGTGTGCTTATAAAAAGACTTTGCACAATTTGATAATGGAAGTAAATTATAAAGTTCTACCCAGGGTTGGCTCTAGAAAAATGCACTGATAATGTGCTGCCTGGGTCCGACAATAAAATGATGACCCCAAATCTCTTTCCACTACAGTCTAAACCTAATCGTGCTGCATTCTAAAGGCAAAAGAGATACATAGGTATATTCAAGCGTTCTGTGCGCTTTTTATACAATTTAAGGCAACCATAATCTCCCCATGTGCTGCCCATGTTAAGTGCTTCCTGGCTCCCATGATCCCACCAGGACACATTATAGAGCCTGCCAGGGTTCTACCTGAATTTTGACTTTAGTGTCCCTTTAATACAGTTTGAGAATTGTATAGAGGTAATTCTATATGGTCTGCAGTTCTCTATTGGGGTGTAATGTATTTTGAAATCGGTAGAGGGCACTAAATTCATTATGGCATCACTGAAAAGAAGAAAGTGTTAAATGACTATTCTGGCACCAATTTGTAAGGTATACATTAGTGATGTGAATAGATTTTACGTATATGACAGAAATGAAAGAAAGATTCCAAAATGTTTTATTTCTCCAACTGTGATACTACTACGTTTATTGCTTTTGGATCCTGGCAGTGACTACAGTTGCACTGTTTAAACACACAAGTGCTGTACTGGGAATATATGTCTAATTGCTGAAATACTATAGCTTTATGTTTCTTTCCCCTTTTTTTGTCAATTTTTTCTAAATTAGCCAGTACACCTGAGAACGTTTCAACTAAATGTTCCTGCTGCATTTTTTCATTTCAGTTTGTTTACATATATACTGTCATTTGTGTACTGTGCCCTGAATTGAGCTGAAGAAAATTTCTTGACACTTTATAAAGGACAAAACTAATAACTATTGAAGGAAAAAGCAAATACAGTGAAACTATTTAGGCTGAATATTTAGTTTGATTTGCTCCATTTTTTTGAGACATTGAGGCCGAATTATCAAGCCGTCAACTATGCTGCATTCGACGGCACCAATACGCTCGCCTAACATCGCGGCCGTGGACCTGAATACGCTCTCCTTATTTATAAAAAAAAGCTGTCAAAAAGCCGCACACCAAGTACAGGGTGATGAGCAGTGGACTGTTGTTAACTAACAGTCATCGATCTCGCTGCTATTCGGCTTTTCCCCAACTTTATTTATACCCTGTCACTAAACACCGCCACTATACGAAAATGCTTAACCCCTATCCTACCGCTCCCGGAACCCGCCACAACTAAATAAAGTTATTAACCCCCATCCCGCTGCTCCTGGAGACCACCGCAACTAAATAAAGTTATTAACCCCTATCCCTCCGCTCCCAGAGCCCACCGCAACTCTAATAAAGTTATTAACCCCTATCACCCTGCTACCGGACCCCTCCCCAACTAAATAAATGTATTAACCCCTGTCCTCTCACATCACTACCACTTACTAAACCTATTAACCCCTAAACCGCCAGCCCCCCACATCGCCATAAACAAAATTAAGCTACTAACCCCTAACCCTAACAACCCGCTAACTTTACATTAAATATTTACTCATCTCTATCTTATAATAAATTTAAACTTACCTTTAGAATTAAAATAAACTATATTAAACTACTAATTAACCTACCCTAGCTATTATCCTACAATTACATTAAACTATATTAAACTACTAATTAACCTACCCCAATTATTATCCTACAATTACACTAAACTATATTAAACTATTAATTAACCTACCCTAACTATTATACTAAAATTACATTAAACTATATTAAACTATACATTAACCTACCTTAACTATTATACTAAAACTACATTAAACTAACAATTAAATTAACTATATTACATATTTAAAAACCCTAATCCTACTTGTTATTTAAATCTACTATCAAAAATAACAACTAAGTTACACAAAATAAAAAACACTAAGTCACACAAAATTAAAAACACTAAGTTACACAAAATAAAAAATAAATGATCAAATTTTTAAACTAATTACATCTAGCCAGTACACCTGAGAACGTTTCAACTAAATGTTCCTGCTGCATTTTTTCATTTCAGTTTGTTTACATATATACTGTCATTTGTGTACTGTGCCCTGAATTGAGCTGAAGAAAATTTCTTGACACTTTATAAAGGACAAAACTAATAACTGTTGAAGGAAAAAGCAAATACAAACCTAGATTTTGAGTTCTGCGTTAGCCTTAAAAAGCAGTGTTAAGGGGTCCTAACTCTGCTTGTTAACGCCCGCTGGTATTACGAGTCAGGTAGGTACAGGTGTACCGCTCACTTTTCTTCCGCGACTTTTGGCTACCGCAAATCCCCTTACGTCAATTGCGTATCCTATCTTTTTAATGGGATTTGCCTAACGCCGGTATTACGAGTCTTGAAAGAAGTGAGCGGTACAGCCTCTACCTCCAAGACTCCTACCGCATAAAAAAAGTCAGTAGTTAAGAGTTTTTTGGGCTAACGCCAGAACATAAAGCTCTTAACTAAAGTGCTCCAAAGTATGCTAACACCCATAAACTACCTATTAACCCCTAAACTGAGGCCCCCCCACATCGCTATAATACCCTATAATAAAATTATTTAACCCCTAATCTGCCGACCGGACACCGCCGCCACCTACATTATAGCTATGAACCCCTAATCTGCTGCCCCTAACATCGCCGACACCTACATTATATTTATTATCCCCTAATCTGTCCCCCCCCCAATGTCGCCGCCACCTACCTACACTTATTAACCCCTAATCTGCCGACCGGACATTGCCGCCACTATAATAAATGTATTAACCCCTAAACCGCCGCACTCCCGCCTCACAAACACTATAATTTTTTTATTAACCCCTAATCTGCCCCCCCAACGTCGCCGCCACCTACATACAATTATTAACGCCTAATCTCCCGCCCCCAACGTCGCCGCTACTATAATAAAGTTATTAACCCGTAAACCTAAGTCTAACCCTAACCTTAACACCCCCCCTAAGTTAAATATAATTTAAATAAAACAAAATAAATTAATCCTATTTAAAACTAAATACTTACCTATCAACTAAACCCTAATAAAGCTACAATATAACTAATAGTAACATTGTAGCTATTTTAGGATTTATATTTATTTTACTGGCAACTTTGTATTTATTTTAACTAGGTACAATAGCTATTAAATAGTTAATAACTATTTAATAGCTATCTAGTTAAAATAATTGCAAAATTACCTGTAAAATAAATCCTAACCTAAGTTACAAATACACCTAACACTACACTATCAATAAATTAATTAAATAAATTACCTACAATTATCTAAACTAAAATACAATTAAATAAACTAAACTATATTACCAAAAAAAAAACAACACTAAATTACAAAAATAAAAAAATATTACAAGAATTTGAATCTAATTACACCTAATCTAAGCCCCCTAATAAAATAAAAAAGCCCCCCAAAATAATAAAATTCCCTACCCTATACTAAATTACTAAAGTAATCAGCTCTTTTACCAGCCCTTAAAAGGGCTTTTTGCGGGGCATTGCCCCAAAGTAATCAGCTCTTTTACCTGTAAAAAAAATACAAGACCCCCCCAACATTAAAACCCACCACCCACACACCCCTACTCTAAAACACACCCAATCCCCCCTTAAAAAAAACTAACACTACCCCATTGAAGATCACCCTACCTTGAGCCGTGTTCACCCAGCAGGGCACCGATGGGCCAGAATAGGACATCCGGAGCGGCAGAAGTCTTCATCCGATTGGGGCAGAAGAGGTCCTCCATCCAGCAGTTTTCATCCAAGCGGCATCTTCTATCTTCATCCATCCGGCGCGGAGCGGGTCCATCTTCAAGACATCCAGCGCGGAGCATCCTTCCTGGCCGACGGACTAACGGCGAAAGAAGGTTCCTTTAAATGATGTCATCCAAGATGGCGTCCCTCGAATTCCAATTGGCTGATAGGATTCTATCAGCCAGTAGGAATTAAGGTAGGAAAAATCTGATTGGCTGATTGGATCAGCCAATAAAATGCGAGGTCAATTCTATTGGCTTATCCAATCAGCCAATCGGACTGAACTTCAATCCGATTGGCTTATTAAATCAACCAATCGGATTTTTCCTACCTTAATTCCGATTGGCTGATAGAATCCTATCAGCCAATCGGAATTCGAGGGACGCCATCTTGGATGACGTCATTTAAAGGAACCTTCATTCAGTTGTCGGCCGTGGAAAGAAGAGGATGCTCCGCGTCGGATGTCTTGAAGATGGACCTACTCCGTCCCGAATGGATGAAGATAGAAGATGCCGCTTGGATAAAGCCTTCTCCCGGTCCGGATGTCCTCTTCTGCCCCATTGGATGAAGACTTCTGGACGGATCAGATGACCAGTGGTGCCCGGCTGGGTGAACACGGCTCAAGGTAGGGTGATCTTCAGGGGGGTAGTGTTAGGTTTTTTTAAGGGGGATCGGGTGGGTTTTAGAGTAGGGGTGTGTGGGTGGTGGGTTGTTATGTTGGGGGGGTCTTGTCTTTTTTTTTACAGGTAAAAGAGCTGATTATTTTGGGGGGCTTTTTTATTTTATTAGGGGGCTTAGATTAGGTGTAATTAGATTAAAATTCTTGTAATTTTTTTTAATTTAGTGTTTTTTTTGTACTATAGTTTAGTTTATTTAATTTTAGTTTAGATAATTGTAGGTAATTTATTTAATTAATTTATTGATAGTTAGGTGTATTTGTAACTTTGGTTAGGATTTATTTTACAGGTAATTTTGTAATTATTTTAACTAGGTAGCTATTAAATAGTTATTAACTATTTAATAGCTATTCTAACTAGTTAAAATAATTATAAAGTTGCCTGTAAAATAAATATAAATCCTAAAATAGCTACAATGTTATTATTAGTTATATTGTAGCTATATTAGGGTTTATTTTATAGGTAAGTATTTAGTTTTAAATAGGAATAATTTATTTAATTATAGTAATTTTAGTTCTTTTTATTTAAATTATATTTAAGTTAGGGGGGTGTTAGGGTTAGGGTTAGACTTAGGTTTAGGGGTTAATAACTTTATTATAGTAGCGCGATGTTGGGGGAGGGAGATTAGGGGTTAATAATTGTAAGTAGGTGGCGGCGACGTTGGGGGGGCAGATTAGGGGTTAATAAAATTTATTATAGTGTTTGCGAGGCGGGAGTGTGGCGGTTTAGGGGTAAATACATTTATTATAGTGGCAGCGATGTCCGGTCGGCAGATTAGGGGTTAATAAGTGTAGGTAGGTGGCGGCGATGTTGGTGGGGCAGATTAGGGGTTAATAAATATAATGTAGGTGCCAGCGATGCTAGGGGCAGCAGATTAGGGGTTCATAGCTATAATGTAGGTGGCGGCGGTGTCCGGTCGGCAGATTAGGGGTTAAATAATTTTATTATAGGGTTTGTGATGTGGGGGGGCCTTGGTTTAGGGGTTAAGGTGTTAGTGTACTTTTTAGCACTGTAGTTAAGAGCTTTATGTTCCGGCATTAGCCCATAAAACTCTTAACTACTGACTTTTTTATGTGGTAGGAGTCTTGGAGGTAGAGACAGTACCGCTCACTTCTTCCAAGACTCGTAATACCAGCGTTAGGCAAATCCCAATAAAAAGATAGGATGCGCAATTGATGTAACGGGATTTGCGGTAGCCAAAAGTCACAGAAGAAAAGTGAGCGGTGAGCCTCTACCTGCCATACTCATAATACCAGCGGGCGTTAACAAGCAGCGTTAGGACCCCTTAACGCTGCTTTTTAAGGCTAACTCAGAACTCGTAATCTAGGCGATTGTGTCTTTGCACGTACACACAACAGCAACGTGCACAGTGCACACAGCTAAACTTGATATTGCACATGCATGCATGCAACAGGCAAGTGGGTCATCATTAATGAGACCTGATAGGTCCACAAGAAAATGCTGATAATGGAAGGTGGATCATCTATCAATCTGCAGCATTCAAAAGTAGGTATTTTATACTAACTTTGGATAGTTATTGTTGTTTTTTTAAATTATTCCATGAAAGTTTTTATTTTAATTCCTGCTTCCTCAAGCTTTACCAATGAGTACCTTTGCAAATATGTACAGACCTCAAGGTTTTTTTATGGAACTTTAAAGGGACAGCATACTGTAAAATTGTTTTTTCCCTTAAAGGGACAGTCTACAATAGAATTGTTATTGTTTAAAAGATAGATAATCCCTTTATTACCCATTCCCCAGTTGTGCATAACCAACACAGTTATATTAATATACTTTTTACCTCTCTGATTAACTTGTATCTAAGAACCTTCTTCCAGCCCCCTGATCACATGACTGTGACTGTTTATTATCTATTGTCTTGCATTTTCTCGTCTGTTGTGCTAAATCTTAAATAACTTTCTGTGCCTGAACACAGTGTTATCTATATGGCTCACGTGTACTTTCAGTCTCTTTGTGTTGAAAAGCAATTTAAAAAGCATGTGATAAGAGGCAGCCCTCAATGGCTTAGAAATTAGCATATGAGTCTGTCTAGGTTTAGTTTCAACAAAGAATAACAAGAGGAAAAAAGCAAATTTGATGATAAAAGTAAATTTGAAAGTTGATTAAAATTACAAGTCCTATCTGAATAATGAAAGTTTAATTTTGACTAGACTGTCCCTTTAATGTGTTATCAATTACTTTTTTTTTACCAACTGCAGAGTATAAGATTATTATTATTATTTATTATTATCGGTTATTTGTAGAGCGCCAACAGATTCTGCAGCGCTATATACAAATGAGTTACACTGTTGTAGTCAGCTCTTAAGAAGGTGATCTACAAACAGCTGGACTCTTAGGCTTACATGCTAAGGGGGTTCAGGGGATAGCAATGGAGGAGAGGAACTGGTATAAAGAAAGGTTAGTGTAGGTTGTATGCATACCTGAACAGTAGAGTCTTTAGGGAGTGCTTAAAGCTTTCAAAACTAGGGGAGAGTCTTGTGGAGCGAGGCAGAGAGTTCCACAAGATGGGAGCCAGTCTGGAGAAGTCCTGTAAAAGGGAGTGTGATGAGGTAACAAGAGAGGAGGAGAGGAGGAGGTCATGAGCAAAGCGAAGGGGACGGGAGGGAGAGTATCTGGAGACAAGGTCTGAGATATAGGGGGGAGCAGTGCAGTTGAGGGCTTTGTATGTCAGAGTGAGAATTTTGTGTTTAATCCTAGAGGCAAGAGGAAGCCAGTGAAGGGATTGGCAGAGAGGTGCAGCAGATGAAGAGCGATGTGTAAGGAAGATGAGCCTGGCAGAGGCATTCATTATGGATTGTAAAGGAGCTAGGCGGCAGGTGGGGAGACCAGAGAGGACAGAGTTTCAGTAATCGAGGCGGGTAAGGAAGAGAGAGTGGATTAAAATCATAGTTGTGTCTTGTTTAAGGAAATGTCTAATTTTAGATATGTTTTTAAGGTGGAAGCGGCAGGATTTAGCCAAGGACTGAATGTGAGGAGTGAAGGAAAGATCAAAAGAGTCAAATGTGACCCGAGACATCGAGCATGCAGGATGGGGTAATGATGGAGTTGTCAACAGTTATAGAGAGATTGGGGGTGGAAATTTTGGAAGAAGGGGGGAAAGTAAGGAGCTCAGTTTTGGAGAGATTTAGCTTGAGGTAATGAGAGGACATCCAGGAAGAGATGTGAGAAAGACAGTTAGTGACACGGGTTAGCAAGAAAGGAGATAGGTATGGTGCAGAGAAGTAGATTTGGGTGTCGTCGGCATACAAATGATATTGGAAACCGTGGGACTTTATTAGGGAACCTAGTGATGACGTGTAGATTGAGAAGAGAAGAGGATCGAGCACAGAGCCTTGCAGTACTTCGACGGAAAGTGGTGATGGGGCAGAGGAGGCCCCAGAGAAGGCTACACTAAAGGTACGTTTTAACAGGTAGGAAGAGAGCCATGAGAGGGCTGTGTCACAGATGCCGAAGGATTGGAGGGTTTGGCGCAAAAGATGGTGGTCAACAGTATCAAAGGCTGCGGACAGATCAAGGAGGATAAGCAGAGAGAAGTGGCCTTTTGATTTTGCTGTAAGTAGGTCATTGGTAACCTTAACAATTGCTGTCTCTGTGGAGTGATGGGGACAAAATCCAGATTGAAGTGGGTCAAGGAGGGATTTTAATTTAAGGAATTGGGATAGGCGTGCATATACTAGTTTTTTGAGAAGCTTTGAGGCAAGAAGGAGGAGGAAAATAGGGCAGTATTTGGATGGGGAGGTTGGCTCAAGGGAAGGTTTTTTGAGGATAGGTTTGACCAGTGCATGTTTCAGAGATGAGGGAAATATACCGGTACTGAGGGAGAGGTTGAAAATGTGTGTGAGTATAGGGGTAAGGGTAGAAGAGAGGGAGGGGAGTTGCTGTGAGGGGATAGGGTCAAGGGGACAAGTAGTGAGGTGAGAGCGCAGTATAAGTGCCGAAACTTCTTCCTCAGTAACAGGGTAGAAAGAGCTAAGTTTTTGTCTATGTGGGTTGTGGTTGATTGAGAGCGTTTGAGGGGGTGAGAGAATGAAATTATGTTGAGAGCTGATTTAGTTTCTGATGGAGTCGATTTTGTTATTGAAGTGGCTGGCAAAGTCTTGAGCTGACAGAGAAGTTGTATTAGGAGGTGGGGGTGGGCAGAGAAGAGTATTAAAAGTGGAGAACAGACGTTTTGGGTTTGAAGAAAGATTAGAGATAAGAGTAGAGAAGTAGTGATGCTTATGGAGATTAAGGGCAGAATAGTAGGAGTTCAAGATGAATTTGTAATGAAGAAAATCTTCAGTGCCACTCAGCAGTACGGGAACATCTGTGTAGATACCGTGTCAGAGGAGAATGCCAGGGCTGAGGATGAGTGTGTGATTTCCGAGCTATGATAAGAGGGGCCAGATTGTCAAAGATGTAAGGGTGGAATTATAGTGTCAGATAGATTAGTCAGGACAGGAAAAGGAGGAGAAGGAGGAGAGGTATGAGGGAATAAGCAAGCTGTTGCTGATCTAATGACATAATGCTTCTGTGAAGTTTGGTGTGAGGAGTAGGAGAGTTGTAGGAAGGGATG
This sequence comes from Bombina bombina, assembly GCF_027579735.1. Classification (NCBI taxonomy): domain Eukaryota; kingdom Metazoa; phylum Chordata; class Amphibia; order Anura; family Bombinatoridae; genus Bombina; species Bombina bombina. The sequence goes on along the minus strand of NC_069500.1, from coordinate 609,674,142 downwards.
ATATGTTGCAAGTAAGGAGATGGTAGTCAGAAAGAGGAAAAGGGGAGTTTGTGTGCATTGATAGCTAAAGATCAGGTCAAGGGAGTGACTGTCTTTGTGAGTGGGAGAATCAGTCCACTGTGACAAACTGAAAGAGGAAGTGAGTTGCAGAAGTCGTTTTGCAGATGAGGCAGTGGGATTGTCAAGAGGGATGTTGAAGTCACCAAGAATGAATGCAGGGGTGTCTGAGGAAAGGAAATAAGGTAGCCAGACAGCCAAGTGATCTAGAAATTGAGTTGAGGAGCCAGGGGTCGGTATATGACTGCAACACGTAAAGAGAGAGGGGAGAATAAGCAAATCATGTGGGTTTTGAATGAGGAAAATGTGAGGGAAGATATGGGTTGTATTTGCTAAAAGGTGCAATGAGAGGAAAGTAAAATACCTACACCACCTCCTTGTCTATTACCAGACCTAGTAGTGTGGCTGAAGTGGAGACCCCCATGTGACAGAGTAGCAGTGTATGCTGTGTCTAGGGGAGAGAGACAGGTTTCTGTTAGGGCCAGAAGGTTGAGGGAGGTCATGTATAGAAGTGAACATGTTGCAAACAGAGCGAGAGTTCCAAAGTGCACAAGTGAAAGGGGTAGTGGCTTTAGATGCAAGAGGAATGTGAGTAAGGTTGGCAGAGTTTTGTTTTATGAGTCTAAGGGACGGTACACATGGATGTGCAGGGCTAGGCAGTTGTTTTGGACCAGGATTAGGGGAGATGTCAGCAGCAGTTAGTTAAAGCAAGACAGAGAGTGACATGAGATGAGATACAGATTTGCAGTAATGAAACTGTTTTTGAGACGAGGTGCAGGGGGGAGAGAGAGTGTTTAAGAATAGGTAAAGTTCATGAATACAATTTTTAAGGTTTATTTGTGTATATAAAAAAGCTGATTTGGTGTTTTGAAGCCACAACCTAATAAAATGGGTTGAGCTTGTAGGTATAATCAGATCTCATTACTTTATCCCATTGTGTACATATACATGCTTCTTTATCTTATATCTGTCCATAAACCAATGACCAATACTTTGAGAAAACAATGGAAAATTAACATTTTATTACTTTATCTCTTATATACTCCACTGGAAATGTAATTTCTTCTGCTGACTGTATTTACACAGCTTATCTATAGCTTGGACCTAAGGCCAGAAACTTTCAGATACCACAGGCTAAATCAACAATTTAAAATGCCAATATAAGGGTAAAGGAAATACTTCTAAACAATTTAATACACTCCAGCAGGTAAAGTGGATCATTGGGAACAAATTAAAGGGTAGAACAATTTTGAGTAAACTGTCCCTTTAAAGCTTTGTTTACCCTGACAGAGAGGGATGCTCTAATTGAGCCCCTTTTTCCTTTTCTTATAGAGGGTAGAGTGACCCTTCATTTCAAATGGTACAATGTCCTTTTCCCCCTAGAATACAGATGGTAAAAGATTGACGCCTAGATTTAGAGTTTTGTCGGTAAAGACACGCGTAGCTAACGCTGCTTTTTTTTCCCAGCGCACCCTTCAAACAACGCTGGTATTTAGAGTTGTCTGAGTGGCTGCATTAGGCTCAGAAAAGGGAGCGTTGAGCCTAATTTAGCTCCACTTCAACCCTCAATACCAGTGTTGCTTACGGTAGCGGTAAGCTGGAAAAACGTGCTCATGCACGATATCCCCATAGGAAACAATGGGGCAGTTTGGGCTGAAAAAAAACCTGCGTTCAGTTCCTAACGCAGCCCCATTGTTTCCTATGGGGAAACAGTTTCTAAGTCTGCACCTAACACCGTAACATGAACCCGAGTCTAAACACCCCTAACCTTACACTTATTAACCCCTAATCTGCTGCCCCTGCTATAGCTGACACCTGCATTATATTATTAACCCCTAATCTGCCGCTCCGGACATCGCCACAACCTACATTATACCTATGAACCTCTAATCTGCTGCCCCCAACTTCGCCGACCCCTATATTATATTTATTAACCCCTAATCTGCCCCCCCAACGTCGCCGCCACCTAACTACAATTATTAACGCCTAATCTGCCGACCGGACATCGCCGCCACTATAATAAAGTTATTAACTCGTAAACCGCCGCACTCCCACCTCGCAAACACTATAATAAATTGTATTAACCCCTAATCTGCCCTCCCTAACATCGCCGCCACCTACCTACAATTATTTACCTCTAATCTCACGCCCGCAACGCTGCCGCTACTATAATAAATGTATTAACCCCTAAACCTAACACCCCCCTAACATAAATATAATTTAAATTAAACTAAATAATATTCCTAAAATTAAATAAATTAATCCTATTTAAAACTAAATACGTTCCTATAAAATAAACCCTAATATAGCTACAATATAACTAATAATTACATTGTAGCTATTTTAGGATTTATATTTATTTTACAGGCAACTTTGTATTTATTTTAACTAGGTACAATAGCTATTAAATAGTTAATAACTATTTAATAGCTACCTAGTTAGAATAATTACAAAATTACCTGTAAAATAAATCCTAACATAAGTTACAAATACACCTAACACTACACTATCATTAAATTAAATAAATTAACTACAATTAGCTAAACTAAAATACAATAAAATAAACTATTCTATAATACAAAAAAAAACACTAAATAAACACTAAAAAATAATTACAAGAAGTTTAAACTAATTACACCTAATCTAAGCCCCCTAATAAAATAAAAAATCCCCCCAAAATAAAAAAATGCCCTAACCTATTCTAAACTACAAAAGTAATCAGCTCTTTTACCAGCTGATCGGAACAGCCAATAGAATGCGAGCTCAATACGATTGGCTGATTGGATCAGCCAATCGGATTGAACTTCAATCTGATTGGCTGATTGCATCAGCCAATCAGATTTTTTCTACCTTAATTCCGATTGGCTGATAGAATCCTATCAGCCAATCGGAATTTGAGGGACGCCATCTTGGATGACGTCCCTTAAAGGAACCTTCATTCATCATTAGTCCGTCGGGGAAGGAGGATGTTCCGCGTCGGCGGGATGAAGATGGATCCGGAAGACAGAAGATAGAAGATGCCGCTTGGAAGAAGACATCGCCCAGATGGAAGGCCTCTTCTTTGCCGCTTGGATCAAGACTTCACCCGGATGGAGGACCTCTTCTTTGCCATTTGGATCAAGACTTCTACCGGAAGGAGGACCACATCGCCCGGATTGGATGAAGACTTCGGCTCGGCTGAGTGAAGACGACTCAAGGTAGGGAGAACTGAAGGGGGTTAGTGATAGGTTTTTTTTAAGGGGGGTTTGGGTGGGTTAGAATAGGGGTATGTGGGTGGTGGGTTGTAATGTTGGGGGGGTATTGTATTTTCTTTTACAGGTAAAAGGGCATTTTTTTATTTTGGGGGGCTTTTTAATTTTATTAGGGGGCTTAGATTAGGTGTAATTAGATTAAACTTCTTGTAATATTTTTTTATTTTTTGTAATTTAGTGTTTGTTTGGTTCTTTTGTATTATAGATTAGTTTATTTAACTGTATTTTAGTTTAGCTAATTTGTAGGTAATTTATTTAATTAATTTAATGATAGTGTAGTGTTAGGTTTAATTGTAACTTAGGTTAGGATTTATTTTACATGTAATTTTGTAATTATTTTAACTAGGTAGCTATTAAATAGTTATTAACTATTTAATAGCTATTGTACCTAGTTAAAATAAATACAAAGTTGCCTGTAAAATAAATATAAATCCTAAAATAGATACAATGTAATTATTATTTATATTGTAGCTATATTAGGGTTTATTTTATAGGTAAATATTTAGTTTTAAATAGGAATAATTTATTTAATTTTACGAATATTATTTAGTTTAATATAAATTATATTTATGTTAGGGGGGTGTTAGGGTTAGGGTTAGAGTTAGGTTTAGGGGTTAATAACTTTATTATAGTAGCGGGGACGTTGCAGGCGGGAGATTAGGGGTTAATAGTTGTAGGTAGGTGGCGGCGATGTTAGGGAGGGCAGATTAGGGGTTAATACAATTTATTATAGTGTTTGCGAGGCGGGAGTGTGGCGTTTTAGGGGTAAATACATTTATTATAGTGACGGTGAGGTCCGGACGGCAGATAAGGGGTTAATAATTGTAGTTAGGTAGCGGCGACATGGGGGGGCAGATTAGGGGTTAATAAATATAATATAGGGGTCGGCCATGTTAGGGGCAGCAGATTAGGGGTTCATAGGGATAATGTATGTGGTGGCAGTGTCCGGTCGGCAGATAAGGGGTTAAAAAATGTATTATAGTGGCGACAATGTGGGGGGGCCTCGGTTTAGGGGTACATAGGTAGTTTATGGTTGTTAGTGTACTTTGTAACACAGTAGTTAAGAGCTTTATATTCATGCGTTAGCCCATAAAGCTCTTAACTACTGACTTTTTTTGGCCGTAGGAGTCTTGTCGGTAGAGGCTCTACCGCTCACTTCTTCCAAGACTCCAAATACCGGCATTAGGCAGATCCCATAGAAAAGATAGGATACGCAATTGGCGTAAGGAGATCTGCGGTAGCCTGGAGTCACGGTAAGGAAGTGAGCGTTAGACCCTTTCCTGGCTGACTCTAAATACTAGCGGGCGGTAAAAAGCAGCGTTAGGACCCCTTAATGCTGCTTTTGACGGCTAACGCCAAACTCTAAATCTAGGCCTAAAAATGGTGATGACCTGTCCCACTAGCAACCAGATCATTTCTAGTAGTGAGGGATGGGGGTTATAATATAGATATCCCTTTTTCAAACGAAAAATCTTAATACCCTTTTTTAAATAAGAGCTCACATCCCCACTAAATTACAGGTGACCTTCATAGTGACCTGTAAGTCTTGAAGCTCCTGATCAGTACACAGCTACTCACTGGGGTTGTATAACTGCACGGCTTTTAGGGGGGTTAAATACATAATTACCTTCAGCTAACTAATGCACAGGTTTTTAAATTAGCCCCTTTAAGTTTAAATTTCATTAAGGGAAAGCTGAAACAAAAATATTCCTTACTTTTTCTCATTTGAGTGATAACTTGACCTCTAGCATGAATACCGTTGAACACACACACTACACACCCACATTAGCGTGCACACACACTAAACACCAATGTTAGTATGCACACACACATGCACACCTACCACATATACATGCACACAGACATACATATGATGCACAGCACAAACTCATACATATATTAACACATACATACACATGATGCACAGCACACACACATACATATATTCACGCACACACACATACATTCTATCACACACACATACATAAATTCACACACACACACATGCACACCTACCACATATACATGCACACAGACATACATATGATGCACAGCACACACACATACATATATTAACACATACATACACATGATGCACAGCACAAACTAATACATATATTAACACATACATACACATGATGCACAGCACAAACTCATAAATATATTAACACATACATACACATGATGCACAGCACAAACTCATACATATTAACACATACATACATATGATGCACAGCACACACACATACATATATTAACACAGACATACATATGATGCACAGCACAAACTCATACATATTAACACATACATACATATGATGCACAGCACACACACATACATACACATGATGCACAGCACAAACTCATACATATTAACACATACATACACATGATGCACAGCACAAACTCATACATATATTAACACATACATACACATGATGCACAGCACACACACATACATATATTCACGCACACACACATACACATGATGCACAGCACACACACATACATATATTCACGCACACACACATACATTCTGTCACACACACATACATAAATTCACACACACACATGCACACCCACCACATATACATGCACACACACACAAACACATACATATATTCACACACACCCACACATACATACATATATTCACACACATACAGATACACATGATGCACAGCACACACACATACATTCACACACGCACACACACACATTCACATACATTCTCTCACACACACACATACATATATTCATGCACACACACATGCATATATTCCCACACACACATATATGCACACATACACACATGCACATACATTCTCGCACACACATACATATATACATACACACACACACATATATTCACACACACATGTACACATGCACATACATTCTCACACATACATACATATGCACACCCACCACATATACATGCACACACACACAAACACACACATATATTCACACACACATACATATATACACACATACACATGATGCACAGCACACACACATACATATATTCACACACGCACCCATGCACATACATTCTCTCACACACATACATATATTCACACACACACATATGCACACACATATGCATATATTCACACACACATATATATAAACACATGCACATACATTCTTTCACACACATACATACAGTATATATACACACACACACAAACACATACATATATTCACACACACATACATATATTCACAAATACACATGATGCACAGCACACACACACATACATATATTCTCACACGCACACATGCACATACATTCTCTCACACACACATACATATATTCACACACACACATGCAAATATTCACAAATACACACGATACACAGCACACACACATACATATATTCTCACACGCACACATGCACATACATTCTCTCACACACATATACATATATTCACACACACACATGCATATATTCACACACACATATATACACACATGCACATACATTCTCTCACACACACATACATATATTCACACACACACATATGCACACACACATACATATATTCACACACACATATATACACACATGCACATACATTCTCTCACACACACATACATATATTCACACACACACATATGCACACACACATGCATATATTCACACACACACATATATACACACATGCACATACATTCTCGCACACACATACATACAGTATATATACACACACACATATATTCACACACACATGTACACATGCACATACATTCTCGCACACACATACATACAGTATACACACACACACACATATATATTCATACACACATGTACACATGCACATACATTCCCACATATTCACACACACATAAATGTACACACATTGACAGAGCATATGGGAAGTAGCCTCCTGAAAAACCTTGGCCTGTGAGCACTACAGAGGGATAGCAAGCCAGCCTGTATTTAATAAGTATTATTAATTATTTACCAATAATAAAATACCAGTCATTTTCTTCTAGAAAATGTATATTTTTTACTCACCAAACTGTGGTTTTAAAAGTAATATGTTATGAAAATGTAATAAAAGCGCTAATTGTTTTCATATTTTACTTGAGTCACTGAAGAATTCTTTTATAAATTAAATAGTGATTCTCACCCAGTCCTCCACCCCTTCCAGAAAGACCATTTCATGAGATTTTTGGCAAGGTTTGGTTTTCTTGTGGAAAGATGAGTTAAATATAAAAATGTTCAATGTGAAACATTATGATTCAGTGCAGTCACATGTGCAGCACGTGTAGCTCCGCACCTGGTCTATACATTAGGTTAAATCATTTGAGAATCAGGGAATACTTGAATATTAATGAGCAATTGTTGTGAAACAACTATCAAATATCCCTCCCTTGTGAAGTAAATAAATACAAATAATAAATCTGTGTTAGGGCTGTTACTTAGTTTGGCAAATATTATGTTTCTCATGGGCTTTATTTGTATAAAGTGATGTTAAACTGCTGGGCATACGGAAAATAGCATGGGGTACTGCTCACTATGATATTGTTTTTTTATTCTGTGCCTACAGCTCTTTTTGAAGCCATTCTGTTATTTTAACCCCTTACTGATGCTGATTGATTAAGTGCCACATCTTCATACTGAAGCTTAGTTATTCTTACACTCTGGCATTTTTGATAGTTGTATTGTGCACAGGTTATCATGTATGATACAAAGAGGAAGCTTTACACTTCTGCAGTGGCTCTGTTATTTATATATTTATATATATATATACATTAGTTGTGCAACCGCTGCTTCGTAACAAGTCTGGAACCTCAAAGGTTGCAGATAGCAGACAATCCAGACTCGTTCGTACAGAATGACTTATATGTCCTGCTCTCATCTCATTGGCAGGGCAAAAGCAGGGGGTGGGGTTGAATGAGAAATTGCTTGAGCAATCTTAAAGGGAAATTAAACCCAATTTTTTTCTTTCATAATTCAGGTAGAGAATACAATTTTAAACAACATTCTCATTTACTTCTATTATCTAATTTGCTTCATTCTGTTTAGATATCCTTTGTTGAATAAATATCAATGCAAATGGGTGAGACAGTCACACAAGGCATCTATGTGCAGGCACCAATCAGCAGCTAATTAGCCTATCTAGATATGCTTTTCAGCAAAATATATAAAGAGAATGAAGCAAATTATGTAATAGAAGTAAATTGGAAACTTGTTTAAAATTGCATACTCTTTCTAAATCATGAAGAAAAAAAATGGGTTACATGTTCCTTTAATTTCCAGTTTCAGAGGCCCTGGAGGTGTGCAGACAGGTTCTCTCTATGAGCCTGATGATCCAAATCTTGAGAGAAATCACACAAAATTTTGGGATTTTTTTTTAGATCTTATATTTAATTTAATATCTCTCCTTCACATACAGAACCCAGCATAGTGAGATGAACATATCTTAATGCAAAATATGTGTTTCTAAAATGATTTCAGAGACCTCACTGTACTGAGGCGAGTTTTAGATCAGCGGACCCTATGAGGACCTTTAGAAGTACACTGCGAAAGTGCTTCTAATCAGAACTGAAATGCGCTGATATGCGTTTCAGTTTCAACTAAAATGTTCCATTCAAAATAATATATGGACAGAAAAATTCTACATTAAAAATGTATGAGATGTTTTCATCATTGCAATTATTAATCTTATCATTATTATCTTTTATTTGTAAAACGCCAACTGATTTTAAATGTTGGGAGGATAACGTTTGATAGCTGAACAATTCTCAAAACTTAGGAACAAACTGGTGCAATTGGAGGAGCTGTGACACTTTATATGTTTGTGTAAGCACTTTCACACATGTGGTGCTTACCTCTTTGTTTATTTTGTGTTATTGATGAGTTCAGTAGAATCTGCTACTGCTTTTCTTCTCCTAAGCTGTCAACAAGCAGCTGTTTATGCTCTCTCTCCCCCTAACTGTCCTTATTACTTTTAGGAAACATCCTGGCAGTAGTTGCTCATAGACAAGCTCTCATCTGCCTGGAACTCAGAGGAGAAAAAGTAAGCATTGTAGCAGATGTCAATTAGTGCATGGGGAGGTTTAATTAACCCCATACAGAGAGGAAGCAAAGACTTTGAAGGAGATACCCAAGAGAAAAAGGACGCTTTTCAATTTGTTACTTTATACTCTCATATTATCCAAACAACTTGACTTATCCAACTCTGGAAAACGTGTATTTTATTTGCTTATCTTTTTATTAGCCAGTCTTCAGTAATTAAAGATGACCTGAATTTATGAAAAGTAATTTATTGTATACAATGTTGTTTGCCCTGTCAGCGTTTCCTGTTCTGTCTCTAATTAAGTGTTTATTAAATGATCATTGTTTTGAATACACCAGCAGTAGTTTCACATCTCGCTAGCCCTTTCATCTGCGTGTCAGGGATATATGAGGTGTTTAAGTGTAAGTGAGTCATACAAGTACCAGATTTCTCTTGAGAAAAAGTTTTCCATGCACCTTTCTAGGCATGACCACTATGAACATAATGTATGTCTCAAATCTTCAAAAGGATATTTTATTATGTGTGTGTCAGTATTGCAGGTCAGCTGATTGTGATGGGAGTTTTGAGTAATCTAAAACAAGTGTAAAAGGTTAGCAAAATTGTAATTTTTGCAACTAATTTCAAAACACTGATTTGTCTTCATAACTGACGTCCTTGTATTAAGAAAAGCTTGCTACAATAGAAAGAAACTCAGATACATCCCTGTGTACATTTCTCCTGCAAATATTATTTTCATGTTGACAGTATAATCATGCCTAAGTATAGGTTTGCATTCAGACCAACACTTCATATACATATTAGGCTAATCACTGATTTACAGATAAAAATGATAAATATTGATGCAGATGACCCTCTATGTGTTTCCTGTGTGCTACTTAGATAAAGAAATGTAAATAAAATGCTAAAGATTAAAATGATAGGTTAATAAGCAAATTAAGAATGCTGAAAATCATCTTAGCTAGGTCCCAGTGGTCCTATGTCTGAGGATATATTTACTATATTATTAAATAAATTGGAGATATGCTAAGTTAAAGGAACATTAAACACTAAGGGCTAGATTACAAGTGGAGCGCTCATTTATCGCACGCCCACAAACAGGCAAATTTGCCCGTTTGTGGGCACACAATAAATAATCAGCCATTACAAGAGGCTGGTAATTGCTACCGTGAGCTCACGGTAGCAATTAGTGCTTATAAAATTAACCAGTGATCAGGGGCGGACTGAGACCAATCAGGGCCCCGGGCAAAAATTAGGGAAGGGCCCCCACTGTCTCACACTGACCAAAATGTATTCAAATGCATGCAAAAATAAACATGGTTGCCTACCTGCCCCCACAAGCCCCTCCATCCTCCAGGGCCAGGACCCCAATGTCAAGGGCCAGAGAAAGGGCCCCCAACCTCCAGCACCCCCCCCCCCCCCACACACACACACACACACTCTAGGGCCCCCAAGCAACAAAACCCACATACAGGCACAAGACCCCACTCTGCCCCCCCAAGCAACAAACCCCACATCCAGGCCAGGGATAAACCCACACTTAACTGCTTAGTTACTGATAGGGCAGCTGTCAACCCCAGGTTAAGCAGCACACCAGACACATGGAGATGCCATTTGTTGGCCCCCCTACATGATGGGCCCTTGGTCCAGGTCCTATTTACCAGGCTGATCAGTCCACCCCTGCCAGTGATCAGATCTCTGGTTAATTTTATAAATGTGCCCTAAATGCCTCCAAATACAGTGGTGTGTATTTTATTCAAAAATAAAAATTGTAGCATTTTTATTTTTTTATAAAATAACTGCACAAGGAGGTTTTTAGGGGCTAAAGTTGACAGGTGTGGGGTGTTTTAAAAAAGTGCCTTTACATTATGGTCTATGGGAACTGTGTGTTTTCCGAATAAATATAAATGTGTATGCTTATATACAAATATATTTATATGTTAATATGTGTATATATACACATATAAACACATAACTATATATATTTATATAAGCATATATAGTACATATATATTTTCAATTTGCTGCCATCGCTGCACGACTTACCCCCTTCGCTGCGCTTTGGTTTGGTGCTGTGTCAGAACGAGGATCCCACTGGAGCCTATGTAAGCAAGCTTTCATGAGCGCAATGCTACCCAGCAATGAGAACAAAAGCTTGCATTTGCATTCCTGTCAACTTGTAATACCAGTGCATATAAGTATGTGCTGGTTTTAGTCAGTGGAATGCAAATATCACTTTCACAAAAGCGAAATTTAGCGCTACACTTGTAATCTGGTCCTAAATAAATCATTGCTTAAATGATGTATTCAGAGCAAAGATTATCCTGAGAATAATTTGTACATGTATCTTTAAAAATTATATTGGTTGTTTAAATATTGAAAACATAAGGAAAAAGTTAAATGTCCATAAAGCACTGGACACCGCCATATTGTATCTTCGGTTACCTTTTCTGCTGAGGCCAATTAGGAATGGTTATAAATATCTTACTAGAGTGTGCAACCAATATGTCTGTGTGGAATATAGTTGTGTCTGCACTTCCATGATTAATATGAATTGGAAAGCCCACAACATACAGAATTACATTACAGGAAAGGAGAACAAAATAAAAAATTAAAGTATATTGCAAAGTTGTTTTACTACATGTAACTGAACAATTTATATAAGTATCTTGAGGTTTTTAATGTCCCTTTAATAGATACTCAACAACCTATATTCTTATCACTTGTACTTAACCATATAAAACCTTCACGTTAAACTTTGTTTTCTGGTTTATTTTTTCAGTGGAACTCCAATCATTTGAAGTGCCACTATTTTAATTAGTTAAGATGCCAAAATTACAAATAACATATAAGAGCAAAATCTGGTTTAACTTAAAGGGGTGGTCTACTTGAAAAAAGTATTGCTTTAACAGATAGATAATCCCTATATTAATTATTCCCCAGTTTTGAATAACCAACACTGTTATATTAATATGCTTTTTACCTCAGTGATTACCTTGTATCTATGCCTCTGCAGACTGCCCCTTTATCTCAGTGCTTTTTACATATGTGCATTTTAGCCAATTATTGCTAGTTCCTGCATAACTCCACTGGAGCGAGCACCATGTTATCTATATAGCATACATGAACTAGTTCTATCTGGCTGTGAATAGCTAATAAAATTCACTGAGATAAAAGGCAACCAGCAGGGGCTTAGAAACAGGCAGAGATTTAGAGGTTTAGATGTTATAAAGTATAGAATATAACAATGTCATTTATGCAAAGCTGCGGAATGGGTAGTAAAGGTGTTATCTATCTTTTTAAACAAAAATAAAATGAAATCAAGTAGTCCCTTTAGATTGTATAGGGTTCATTTTTGTCTCTGTTTCAAAAGGGATGCTCTAGGCTTTCATGGGAGCATGTAAGTGTGCAATGTGAAATTAAACGGCTATTTTTTTCAGTATTGTTGATGACTGCCTAATGTTTCTCAATGCAGGGTTTTCATTTAAACAGTAATACAAATTTGTTGACCAAGATTCAATAAAGTTTGTTCCTAACACTAAGGCCTAGATTTAGAGTTCGGCGGTAAAAGGGCTGTTAACGCTCCGCGGGTTTTTTTCTGGCCGCACCATAAATTTAACTCTGGTATCGAGAGTTCAAACAAATGCTGCGTTAGGCTCCAAAAAAGGAGCGTAGAGCATTTTTACCGCAAATGCAACTCTCGATACCAGAGTTGCTTACGGACGCGGCCGGCATCAAAAACGTGCTCGTGCACGATTCTCCCATAGGAAACAATGGGGCTGTTTGAGCTGAAAAAAAACCTAACACCTGCAAAAAAGCAGCGTTCAGCTCCTAACGCAGCCCCATTGTTTCCTATGGGGAAACACTTCCTACGTCTGCACCTAACACCCTAACATGTACCCCGAGTCTAAACACCCCTAACCTTACACTTATTAACTCCTAATCTGCCGCCCCCCGCTATCGCTGACCCCTGCATTACACTTTTAACCCCTAATCTGCCGCTCCGTAAACCGCCGCCACCTACGTTATCCCTATGTACCCCTAATCTGCTGCCCTAACATCGCCGACCCCTATGTTATATTTATTAACCCCTAATCTGCCCCCCACAACGTCGCCGACACCTGCCTACACTTATTAACCCCTAATCTGCCGAGCGGACCTGAGCGCTACTATAATAAAGTTATTAACCCCTAATCCGCCTCACTAACCCTATCATAAATAGTATTAACCCCTAATCTGCCCTCCCTAACATCGCCGACACCTACCTTCAATTATTAACCCCTAATCTGCCGACCGGAGCTCACCGCTATTCTAATAAATGTATTAACCCCTAAAGCTAAGTCTAACCCTAACACTAACACCCCCCTAAGTTAAATATAATTTTTATCTAACGAAATAAATTAACTCTTATTAAATAAATGATTCCTATTTAAAGCTAAATACTTACCTGTAAAATAAATCCTAATATAGCTACAATATAAATTATAATTATATTATAGCTATTTTAGGATTAATATTTATTTTACAGGCAACTTTGTAATTATTTTAACCAGGTACAATAGCTATTAAATAGTTAAGAACTATTTAATAGTTACCTAGTTAAAATAATAACAAATTTACCTGTAAAATAAATCCTAACCTAAGATATAATTAAACCTAACACTACCCTATCAATAAAATAATTAAATAAACTACCTACAATTACCTACAATTAACCTAACACTACACTATCAATAAATTAATTAAACACAATTGCTACAAATAAATAAAATTAAATAAACTATCTAAAGTACAAAAAATAAAAAAGAACTAAGTTACAGAAAATAATAAAATATTTACAAACATAAGAAAAATATTACAACAATTTTAAACTAATTACACCTACTCTAAGCCCCCTAATAAAATAACAAAGCCCCCCAAAATAAAAAATTCACTACCCTATTCTAAAATACAAATATTACAAGCTCTTTTACCTTACCAGCCCTGAACAGGGCCCTTTGCGGGGCATGCCCCAAGAATTTCAGCTCTTTTGCCTGTAAAAAAAAACATACAATACCCCCCCCCCCAACATTACAACCCACCACCCACATACCCCTAATCTAACCCAAACCCCCCTTAAATAAACCTAACACTACCCCCCTGATGATCTTCCTACCTTGTCTTCACCATGCCAGGTTCACCGATCCGTCCTGGCTCCAAGATCTTCATCCAACCCAAGCGGGGGCTAGACATCCACTGAAGAAGTCCAGAAGAGGGTCCAAAGTCTTCCTCCTATCCGGCAAGAAGAGGACATCCGGACCGGCAAACATCTTCTCCAAGCGGCATCTTCTATCTTCTTCCATCCGATGACGACCGGCTCCATCTTGAAGACCTCCAGCGCGGATCCATCCTCTTCTTCCGACGACTAGACGACGAATGACGGTTCCTTTAAGGGACGTCATCCAAGATGGCGTCCCTCGAATTCCGATTGGCTGATAGGATTCTATCAGCCAATCGGAATTAAGGTAGGAATTTTCTGATTGGCTGATGGAATCAGCCAATCAGAATCAAGTTCAATCCGATTGGCTGATCCAATCAGCCAATCAGATTGAGCTCGCATTCTATTGGCTGATCGGAACAGCCAATAGAATGCGAGCTCAATCTGATTGGCTGATTGGATCAGCCAATCGGATTGAACTATATTCTGATTGGCTGATTCCATCAGCCAATCAGAAAATTCCTACCTTAATTCCGATTGGCTGATAGAATCCTATCAGCCAATCGGAATTCGAGGGACGCCATCTTGGATGACGTCCCTTAAAGGAACCGTCATTCGTCGTCTAGTCGTCGGAAGAAGAGGATGGATCCGCGCTGGAGGTCTTCAAGATGGAGCCGGTCGTCATCGGATGGAAGAAGATAGAAGATGCCGCTTGGAGAAGATGTTTGCCGGTCCGGATGTCCTCTTCTTGCCGGATAGGAGGAAGACTTTGGACCCTCTTCTGGACTTCTTCAGTGGATGTCTAGCCCCCGCTTGGGTTGGATGAAGATCTTGGAGCCAGGACGGATCGGTGAACCTGGCATGGTGAAGACAAGGTAGGAAGATCATCAGGGGGGTAGTGTTAGGTTTATTTAAGGGGGGTTTGGGTTAGATTAGGGGTATGTGGGTGGTGGGTTGTAATGTTGGGGGGGGGTATTGTATGTTTTTTTTTACAGGCAAAAGAGCTGAAATTCTTGGGGCATGCCCCGCAAAGGGCCCTGTTCAGGGCTGGTAAGGTAAAAGAGCTTGTAATATTTGTATTTTAGAATAGGGTAGGGAATTTTTTATTTTGGGGGGCTTTGTTATTTTATTAGGGGGCTTAGAGTAGGTGTAATTAGTTTAAAATTGTTGTAATATTTTTCTTATCTTTGTAAATATTTTATTATTTTCTGTAACTTAGTTCTTTTTTATTTTTTGTACTTTAGATAGTTTATTTAATTTTATTTATTTGTAGCAATTGTGTTTAATTAATTTATTGATAGTGTAGTGTTAGGTTAATTGTAGGTAATTGTAGGTAGTTTATTTAATTATTTTATTGATAGGGTAGTGTTAGGTTTAATTATATCTTAGGTTAGGATTTATTTTACAGGTAAATTTGTTATTATTTTAACTAGGTAACTATTAAATAGTTCTTAACTATTTAATAGCTATTGTACCTGGTTAAAATAATTACAAAGTTGCCTGTAAAATAAATATTAATCCTAAAATAGCTATAATATAATTATAAATTATATTGTAGCTATATTAGGATTTATTTTACAGGTAAGTATTTAGCTTTAAATAGGAATTATTTATTTAATAAGAGTTAATTTATTTCGTTAGATAAAAATTATATTTAACTTAGGGGGGTGTTAGTGTTAGGGTTAGACTTAGCTTTAGGGGTTAATACATTTATTAGAATAGCGGTGAGCTCCGGTCGGCAGATTAGGGGTTAATAATTGAAGGTAGGTGTCGGCGATGTTAGGGAGGGCAGATTAGGGGTTAATACTATTTATGATAGGGTTAGTGAGGCGGATTAGGGGTTAATAACTTTATTATAGTAGCGCTCAGGTCCGCTCGGCAGATTAGGGGTTAATAAGTGTAGGTAGGTGTCGGCGACGTTGTGGGGGGCAGATTAGGGGTTAATAAATATAACATAGGGGTCGGCGATGTTAGGGGTAGCAGATTAGGGGTACATAGGGATAACGTAGGTGGCGGCGATTTGCGGTCGGAAGATTAGGGGTTAATTATTTTAAGTAGCTTGCGGCGACGTTGTGGGGGGCAAGTTAGGGGTTAATAGATATAATACAGGGGTCGGCGGTGTTAGGGGCAGCAGATTAGGGGTACATAAGTATAACGTAGGTGGCGGTCGGCAGATTAGGGGTTAAAATTTTTAATCGAGTGGCGGCGATGTGGGGGGACCTCGGTTTAGGGGTACATAGGTAGTTTATGGGTGTTAGTGTACTTTAGGGTACAGTAGTTAAGAGCTTTATAAACCGGCGTTAGCCAGAAAGCTCTTAACTCCTGCTATTTTCAGGCGGCTGGAATCTTGTCGTTAGAGCTCTAACGCTCACTGCAGAAACGACTCTAAATACCGGCGTTAGGAAGATCCCATTGAAAAGATAGGCTACGCAAATGGCGTAGGGGGATCTGCGGTATGGAAAAGTCGCGGCTGTAAAGTGAGCGTTAGACCCTTTAATCACTGACTCCAAATACCAGCGGGCGCCCAAAACCAGCGTTAGGAGCCTCTAACGCTGGTTTTGACGGCTACCGCCGAACTCTAAATCTAGGCCTATGATTCTTGCCACAGCATCATTTCTGGAAAATGGAGAGATTCACTGAGATTTGTAGCTGCCACTTCTCAGAGCATCCTATGGCAAAAAATAGCTGCATTGAATTCAAAAAACGTATTTTAGCTTTCAACCATTATAGCGACAGAAAAATAAGGTCTACCAGAGAATCTTAACGCTGCCGACATCTTTTTAGCGAGCCCTATACTTTAAAGGATGTAATGGATGAGAACGTAATGCTTTAAATTATTTAGGTTTAGAGTCATCACCAGCAAAAAATTACATTTGCTTAGAATGAACACAATTGTGTCTGTGCCTAACTGGGAGTGAGACGATGCGCACATTTAAAGTCAGTAGGAACTTTTATTCTTGAAATTGCTAAATATGTATAATTTTCTTATTCTTCCATGTAAACAGGCATCATTTAAAAACACTTGTTATAGCAGATTGTGATTACTGAATATGTGAAATGCCAGAAAAATATTCTTTTGCCTGGGACGCCATGGAAATACCAATTAGCATCTAATTGCTTCTAACATTAGTAATTTGAAATTTTTTTGTGATCCAAATACCCATGTAAATCTGAATTTTAAATATATCCCTTTTCTTTAGAATCTATAAAACAAGAAAATTATTGGGTCAGATTACGAGTGAAGCTCAAATTAACGCTTAACTGCACTAGAAGTAAGCTTTTTGCGCTTGTCGGGTTGCGCTCATATTACGAGTTGAAAGAAAACTGTTTTTGCTCTCACGCTAACCCAACAAGTGCAAAAAGCTGAAGTTAGAATATTGTGTGCGCGTTCACGTATTCCCCCATAGAAGTTAACGGAGAAAAAAAGTGGAAAAATACCCACACCACACTCTCGCGCGAACCTGATCGCATATTCTCATTTGCGCTAATTCCAATGTTCTTCAAATAACAGAAAATGTTTAATTTATTCATAAATATTGGTACGATATATATCTATACATATATATATATATATATATATATATATAGTATATATATATATATATATATATATATATACACACACACATATACATGAGTATATATAGGTATAGATATATACAAATATATAAAGGAATAGCTATTTATAAATACATAGAACATATTCTGCTATGTGTAGAATATTGGGGTGTGAAATATTTACAGTAAATACATAGTTAAAACCTTTATTAAAAATGAATAATGCATGAATATGTTTTTCATGGTTTCATCTACTTAACTGCAAAGGGCTACAGTGTACATATATATATATATATACACACAGAGAGAGAAATGCACTCACAGGAACGAACAACCAGCTCAATACCATTGTTAGCCTGTTCTATGGCGATTTACCACCTGGGTGCAACTTCTTTTAGCCCAGTAATGCTTTTCACAGAGTAGAACTTTCCTGTAGTATATCAGTCTGATCCCGCCTATTACAGTCAGTCCAGCACCGAAATACCAGGCAATTCCTCTCTGAACAAGGAACAAAGCAACCCCAGACGATCGTTTCGGCCTTCATTGGGCCTCGTCAGTGAGGTGTAGCAGTATTCCTCTAAGCACACTGAGCAAGTGTATTTAGTCTCCCTATGGGAAAAAGGGGAAACCAGACGTGGACTCCTTGCTCAGTGTGCTTAGAGGAATACTGCTACACCTCACTGATGAGGCCCAATGAAGGCCGAAACGATCGTCTGGGGTTGCTGTGTTCCTTGTTCAGAGAGGAATTGCCTGGTATTTCGGTGCTGGACTGACCGTAATAGGCGGGATCAGACTGATATACTACAAGAAAGTTCTACTCTGTGAAAAGCATTGCTGGGCTAAAAGAAGTTGCACCCAGGTGGTGAATCGCCATAGAACAGGCTAACAATGGTATTGAGCTGGTTGTTCGTTCCTGTGAGTGCATTTCTCTCTGAGTGTGTGTATATATATATATATATATATATATATATACAGTATATATATGTGTGTGTGTATGTATTTATGTGTTTATATGTGTACATATGTCTGTAAATACATATATACACATATAAATACATAAATACATATGTATGTACACACACACATATATATATATATATATATTATACCTTTTGTGTGCAATATTTCTTTGGAATAATTTTTATAGAAAGTGTTATTTTGAGTGTAACTATACTTTGTAATTTATTTTTTATGTATTTTTTGCAACTTTTATGTTTTGCGAAACAGTTAACAGAGCTCTGAAGTCGCAGTAATTATTTTAGCATAAATCTCGATTGCGCTCAAGAGATCGCGTTTACTTTCAACTTTTAGCGGTAAGCCCGATGGGTGCAAACCCCCACAATAAACCCCTTATCCCTTGGGCGCAAACGTCTGTGCTCCACTCATAATCTGGTCCATTGTACGTTGTCACATAGGGGCATATTTATCATGCTCCGTATGGAGCTTGATGCCCCTTGTTTCCGGCGAGCCTTCAGGCTCGACGGAAAGTTATGAAGCAGCGGTCTGCCTGCTCTGAGGCGGCGGACAGAAATCAACCCGATCGAATACGATTGGGTTGATTGACACCCCCTGCTAGCGGCCGATTGGCGGATATGATACGCTACTTTGTATCATGTCCGCTCGCACATTGATAAATAGGCCCCACAGTGCGCAAAATGAGAAAGCAGCATTAACACATTGTCCCCTATTTAAAGGGACAGTACACTGTAAAATTGTTTTTATATGAATGTATTTTCAATGACTTGATAAACCAGCTGCAAAGTAAAAAATGTATGAGAAATTTAATTTTCCCGTTTATTTGTTTATATGAAGTAGCTGGTTTTTTGCTTTTAAACCACAGCCTATTACAATGGGTTGAGCTTCAGGTAATATCATATCTCATTATGTTATCACTTTGTGTACACAGACTTGCTTCCTTATCTTATATTTGTCTAGAAAACCAAAGCTCAATACTTAGAGAGAACAATGGAAAATGATCATTTTATTACTTAACTATCATGCCCCCCACTGAGAGTGTAATCTCTTCTGCTGGCTGTGTTTGCTTAGGCTATTTAATGGAATATACTCCAGTATAGAAACTTTCAGTATAGGTTGGGATACCACAGGCTAAATCAGCTATTTCAAATGCCAAAATAGGGGTAAAGGAGCTACTTGTAAACAATTTAAAACACTCCAGCAGGTAAAATGAATCATTGGGAACAATTTAAAGGGGAGAATATTTTTGGGTGAACTGTCCCTTTAACAAAAAGTATGCATACAAGGTTTTCAGACAAGGACCTATCTGTGTTTAGGACTTTTAAGGTGTAATCATTCTGGATAAATTAGTCAGGATATAGCTCCATCACATCTGAGATAATGGAGAGGTTAGGAAACAGTTTTATTACCAATGTTGTTTATTGCAGGCTCACATAAAATATAGCTGTCATTTTATTTTGCCTACTTCAGACAAATTTAGGTATTTCATTTCATGACTATTAACTATTAAAATATAACCAAGTTCCACAGTTATGAAATGTTTAACTCTGATGTTTATAGTTCCATTTGGAGATGTAAAAAGCTCAACAAGATATTATACTGTAATTCAGTCTACGGAAATTGCTGTTTATATTTAATTGTTTCGAATTTAGGTTAAAAGTAAAATACAGAACATGCTACAATAATCTTTGAAGTGGGAATATCTTACTCAAAAAAATAAGGATAATGAATTAATCAGGGAGTACTCCCTAACGCATCTTAAATGAAATTGAATACTATAATTTGTTGATGTTTATCCATAATGATATATGCAGCCATTTACCCGTAGTGATTATTTTATGACAATAATATACAAGCACTTTTCAAAGCTTGTAAGTACCTAATTTATAGTTCAGAAAGGCCACGTCTCCTTATATTTATATTTATATTTCTGAAATGAACAAGAGCTTCAAATTGTTCTTTAATTATTACTCATCTTAATCAAAAGGCTTTGACAAGCATGTATAACAGTGTCAGTAACCAGAGTCCAGTTCAAAGTATATTGCTCTTTAATTCCAGAGGTATCATATAAAGTCACATGATGAATTTGTCATGGTTCTATTTTGCCTTCTTGCTATCCCAGGGGATTCAGGTTGCATATAAAACAAGCAGAGGTAATTGACATATTTTGAGCAAATGGAGTTGGCAGGTTTTAGAATTTTTAGCAGCTTCTACTTGCCAGCTGTCAAAGTCAGCAACTGATCTTCCAGCAAGCATATACCATACAGAGATAAAAGCGTGGTGGTGGAAGCATTGGTCTTTTAAAAGAATTCTGCTGGCCAGATACTGAGGTTTATTATAAAGAGATGAGTCATATTCCTCATAACTAAGAAACCACTCTTGAACATTGCTACCTGAAATAATTATGTTTGCACATTAAAATGTTGACATTTCTTACTTTATTTGGACATTTCTACCAAGAGTTTTGAGTGGTCATGATGAGATCTTTTACATTTTTTCCAGCATTATCAAACTCACAATTTAGTTAACCGTTAATAACTTTTCCAGACGTAGGCACACAAGGTTCGAACATTAACTGTGCTTCTCAGTGGTTTCAGCAATCTAAAGTCCATTCTTGTGGACACTAAGTTCCAATAAAAATACTAATAATTAGGCTGAGGTTGGTAACATAATTAGAGATGAGCAAATGTTAACAGCTTGACATTCACATGGACATTCTAGTTCTATCATTCAAATTTTATATAGATTGAATGTTAATATCGAAACATTGAGGGCATTTGAATATCATATTTTAATATTTCAATGTCACATTGTAATATTGACTCCAAAAGACTTATGTTGAAGCCTTTAAAAATCATTTTTTTTGTTGGCCTTTTTAGAACCTTTCTGGATGCCAGCTTAACCCAGTTCATCTACTAAAGGAAAATGAACCCCCTATATATGCAAAGATTCCAGTGTGCTGCCTTGGACTGCAACCTTCCCAATGAACACTTTGTCAACATATTTTCCTATGCTATTATAAAATATTATCTAAAAAACTAATCTTAAGCAGTATATAAAGTACTCATCCTACTACTGCATCCTAGAATCTCCATCGTTGATGTAATTAAAAAAAAATAATACAACAATTATGATGGGAAGATTACTGATAACTAAGACCCTCTTACACTAATAACGTGTACCTTATCATTAGCAGGCCACTATAATCTGTAATTAAGTTATAAACATATTAGCTGAATTGACCACCATATACAGCTGAAAAACTCAAAATGTAATTGCCCATAAATTAATTAATAAAAAGTAACACCATTGCAACATACATTTATCATGTATTTCATTTGCTTTTGCTGTAAGGTACCATTTTTACTGTAAATTTGAAAGTCTAATTATGTAGCCTGACTCCTGAGCATGCTGCCAAAATATGCAAAAATGCAGAAAACACAGCAACCCAGGTATTCTTAAAGGAACAATATAGTCAAAATTAAACTTTCATGATTTAGAAAGGGCATGCAATTCTAAACAACTTTCCAATTCACTTTTATCATCATATTTGCTTTGTTATCTAGGTATTCTTAGTTGAAGGCTAAACTTAGGTAGGCATATATATATATATATATAACATTATACCCACGCCCATGAGTTATTTATGAGAGGACACTGATTGGCTAAAATGCAAGTCTGTCAAAAGAACTTAAATAGGGGGGCAGTCTGCAGAGGCTTAGATACAAGGTAATCAAAGAGGTAAAAAAAATTAAGGGATTATCTATCCTTTTAGACAAAAATTTTGGAGTAGACTGTCCCTTTTGAAGCAGTGCACAAATTTAATTACAGCTACTCCTATTTTGCCACAACCATGGGCGTTAACGTGTATCTGGTTTAGACAATTTGCTGCAAAACCAAGCAAATAAATAATAAATGTATGTTTCAATGTTGTTTTTATTTTGTAATTAATTCCCTCATTCATTAATTTATTAATGGGGAACTTAGTTTGGAGTTTAATGGTCCTTTCATATTAAAAGTAAGAAATATGGGGGGCGGAGCTTGCTAGAAACAGGAGCAGACGTGTATACTAAGAGCTCCTCTGCTTAAATTGATTAATGATGGGTGTATAGCTCATTATATAACAAATTAACCTACTAAAGTCTGCAGGGGTCTGAACTAACTGCACCATTTAACCCTTTATGGAACGTAAAACTACTATTTGCTGATTCCTGAGCTTTTCTAGCAGTCCTAAGGGTGGAGGCCTACAGCATTTGCCGAGACTGTGTAGACACAAACTTTTCCGGTAATTACAGTGTATTCTCCCGATAGCTTCTACCACATAGCTATGGATACTGCCCTGCACAAGTTTGAAGAGAACGTTTGTGAGGTCTTGGATGACCACTACTCAGAACTAAGCCTACTACTGATGCAAGTATTCAAAAGGGTCTCCCCCTCGTGTGGCATGCAAAATGGCGACGAAGAGCCAGGACCCATTAATGGAAAACAAGACCCTTCATCTATACCTGCTGAACTCCGTAGTCGACCCTCTAACCTACATAAAGCAAAGTCGACTGAAAAGTCAGTGAATTATAAGTCGGGGAATCTAATTGTCACGGAACCTTCAATCAGTCTACAGCCTCACCTGGGGATTGAGAATGCCGTACCTCCAGCAGTGGCTGGCATCTTGCCAGAAGATTTCAATAATTGTCGTGGCCGGTGCGGTGAACGATCGTTGGGCATGGTGAGAATGCTGAACCTCAGAGACACTAGGTCTGTAGCGGAGGAAGATGGAGACACGGAGCTGAATACTCTTCCGGATAAGCCTAAGGAAGCAACAGCATACAAGCGGAGCCGCATATCTAATGGGTGCTCAGTGCCCCAGGGTTGGGTAGAAACTTACCGATTCCCTGGCCTGTGTTCTGGAGGAAATGTGGTGAGCCTGTACATCCAGTGCCATATGCTCTCCCCAGTGGGGCGACTACCAGAGATGGAAGTAATGGCTGTTTTAGGTATCGGATGAAGAAAAGGTTGCATAACTTTTAATAACAGCCTGCACTGACTATCATGCACTGTGTGATTGAGCCCATCTGCTTGCATTTAAGAAGTTCATAGTGCTGGAATTTTTCTAAGGGGAACATTGGACATAGTTTAATACACTGTTTTCTTTTTGCCCAGTATGCAGGCTGACATTGTTTTATTTTTATTTTTCTTCTTTTACAGGCAAGGATTGTTAGTATCTCTCAACCTTTTTTCTGCCTGAAGTTAGATAGCAGGCTATGGTTCTCTAGCTATTTCACTAATGGTCATGTATGGGAGACTCTTGGGCCTAGATTTGGAGTTTGGCGGTAAAAGGGCTGTTAACGCTCCGCGGGCTTTTTTCTGGCCGCACCATAAATTTAACTCTGGTATCGAGAGTTTAATCAAATGCTGCGTTAGGCTCCAAAAAAGGAGCGTAGAGCATTTTTACCGCAAATGCAACTCTCGATACCAGAGTTGCTTACGGACGCGGCCGGCCTCAAAAACGTGCTCGTGCACGATTCTCCCATAGGAAACAATGGGGCTGTTTGAGCTGAAAAAAAAACTAACACCTGCAAAAAAGCAGCGTTCAGCTCCTAACGCAGCCCCAATGTTTCCTATGGGGAAACACTTCCTACGTCTGCACCTAACACTCTAACATGTACCCCAAGTCTAAACACCCCTAACCTTACACTTATTAACCCCTAATCTGCCGCCCCCGCTATCGCTGACACCTGCATATTTTTTTTAACCCCTAATCTGCCGCTCCGTAAACCGCCGCAACCTACGTTATCCTTATGTACCCCTAATCTGCTGCCCTAACATCGCCGACCCCTATATTATATTTATTAACCCCTAATCTGCCCCCCTCAACGTCGCCGACACCTGCCTACACTTATTAACCCCTAATCTGCCGAGCGGACCTGAGCGCTACTATAATAAAGTTATTAACCCCTAACCCGCCTCACTAACCCTATCATAAATAGTATTAACCCCTAATCTGCCCTCCCTAACATCGCCGACACCTACCTTCAATTATTAACCCCTAATCTGACGACCGGAGCTCACCGCTATTCTAATAAATTGATTAACCCCTAAAGCTAAGTCTAACCCTAACACTAACACCCCCCTAACTTAAATATAATTTACATCTAACGAAATTAATTAACTCTTATTAAATAAATGATTCCTATTTAAAGCTAAATACTTACCTGTAAAATAAATCCTAATATAGCTACAATATAAATTATAATTATATTATAGCTATTTTAGGATTAATATTTATTTTACAGGCAACTTTTTAATTATTTTAACCAGGTACAATAGCTATTAAATAGTTAAGAACTATTTAATAGTTACCTAGTTAAAATAATAACAAATTTACCTGTAAAATAAATCCTAACCTAAGATATAATTAAACCTAACACTACCCTATCAATAAATTAATTAAATAAACTACCAACAATTACCTACAATTAACCTAACACTACACTATCAATAAATTAATTAAACACAATTCCTACAAATAAATACAATTAAATAAACTAGCTAAAGTACAAAAAATAAAAAAGAACTAAGTTACAAAAAATAATAAAATATTTACAAACATAAGAAAAATATTACAACAATTTTAAACTAATTACACCTACTCTAAGCCCCCTAATAAAATAACAAAGCCCCCCAAAATAAAAAATTCCCTACCCTATTCTAAATTAAAAAAGTTACAAGCTCTTTTACCTTACCAGCCCTGAACAGGGCCCTTTGCGGGGCATGCCCCAAGGATTTCAGCTCTTTTGCCTGTAAAAAAAAACATACCATACCCCCCCCCAACATTACAACCCACCACCCACATACCCCTAATCTAACCCAAACCCCCCTTAAATAAACCTAACACTAAGCCCCTGAAGATCTTCCTACCTTGTCTTCACCATACCAGGTTCACCGATCCGTCCTGGCTCCAACATCTTCATCCAACCCAAGCGGGGGTTGGCGATCCATCATCCGGTGCTGAAGAGGTCCAGAAGAGGCTCCAAAGTCTTCCTCCTATCCGGCAAGAAGAGGACATCCGGACCGGCAAACATCTTCTCCAAGCGGCATCTTCAATCTTCTTCCATCCGGTACGGAGCGGGTCCATCTTGAAGCAGGCGACGCGGATCCATCCTCTTCTTCCGTTGTCTCCCGACGAATGACGGTTCCTTTAAGGGACGTCATCCAAGATGGCGTCCCTCGAATTCCGATTGGCTGATAGGATTCTATCAGCCAATCGGAATTAAGGTAGGAATTTTCTGATTGGCTGATGGAATCAGCCAATCAGAATCAAGTTCAATCCGATTGGCTGATCCAATCAGCCAATCAGATTGAGCTCGCATTCTATTGGCTGTTCCGATCAGCCAATAGAATGCGAGCTCAATCTGATTGGCTGATTGGATCAGCCAATCGGATTGAACTTGATTCTGATTGGCTGATTCCATCAGCCAATCAGAAAATTCCTACCTTAATTCCGATTGGCTGATAGAATCCTATCAGCCAATCGGAATTCGAGGGACGCCATCTTGGATGACGTCCCTTAAAGGAACCGTCATTCGTCGGGAGACAACGGAAGAAGAGGATGGATCCGCGTCGCCTGCTTCAAGATGGACCCGCTCCGCACCGGATGGAAGAAGATTGAAGATGCCGCTTGGAGAAGATTTTTGCCGGTCCGGATGTCCTCTTCTTGCCGGATAGGAGGAAGACTTTGGAGCCTCTTCTGGACCTCTTCAGCACCGGATGATGGATCGCCAACCCCCGCTTGGGTTGGATGAAGATGTTGGAGCCAGGACGGATCGGTGAACCTGGTATGGTGAAGACAAGGTAGGAAGATCTTCAGGGGCTTAGTGTTAGGTTTATTTAAGGGGGGTTTGGGTTAGATTAGGGGTATGTGGGTGGTGGGTTGTAATGTTGGGGGGGGGTATGGTATGTTTTTTTTTACAGGCAAAAGAGCTGAAATCCTTGGGGCATGCCCCGCAAAGGGCCCTGTTCAGGGCTGGTAAGGTAAAAGAGCTTGTAACTTTTTTAATTTAGAATAGGGTAGGGAATTTTTTATTTTGGGGGGCTTTGTTATTTTATTAGGGGGCTTAGAGTAGGTGTAATTAGTTTAAAATTGTTGTAATATTTTTCTTATGTTTGTAAATATTTTATTATTTTTTGTAACTTAGTTCTTTTTTATTTTTTGTACTTTAGCTAGTTTATTTAATTGTATTTATTTGTAGGAATTGTGTTTAATTAATTTATTGATAGTGTAGTGTTAGGTTAATTGTAGGTAATTGTTGGTAGTTTATTTAATTAATTTATTGATAGGGTAGTGTTAGGTTTAATTATATCTTAGGTTAGGATTTATTTTACAGGTAAATTTGTTATTATTTTAACTAGGTAACTATTAAATAGTTCTTAACTATTTAATAGCTATTGTACCTGGTTAAAATAATTAAAAAGTTGCCTGTAAAATAAATATTAATCCTAAAATAGCTATAATATAATTATAATTTATATTGTAGCTATATTAGGATTTATTTTACAGGTAAGTATTTAGCTTTAAATAGGAATCATTTATTTAATAAGAGTTAATTAATTTCGTTAGATGTAAATTATATTTAAGTTAGGGGGGTGTTAGTGTTAGGGTTAGACTTAGCTTTAGGGGTTAATCAATTTATTAGAATAGCGGTGAGCTCCGGTCGTCAGATTAGGGGTTAATAATTGAAGGTAGGTGTCGGCGATGTTAGGGAGGGCAGATTAGGGGTTAATACTATTTATGATAGGGTTAGTGAGGCGGGTTAGGGGTTAATAACTTTATTATAGTAGCGCTCAGGTCCGCTCGGCAGATTAGGGGTTAATAAGTGTAGGCAGGTGTCGGCGACGTTGAGGGGGGCAGATTAGGGGTTAATAAATATAATATAGGGGTCGGCGGTGTTAGGGGTAGCAGATTAGGGGTACATAGGGATAACGTAGGTGGCGGCGCTTTGCGGTCGGAAGATTAGGGGTTAATTATTTTAAGTAGCTGGCGGCGACGTTGTGGGGGGCAGGTTAGGGGTTAATAAATGTAATACAGGGGTCGGCGGGGTTAGGGGCAGCAGATTAGGGGTACATAAGTATAACGTAGGTGGCGGTCGGCAGATTAGGGGTTAAAAATTTTAATCGAGTGGCGGCGATGTGGGGGGAGCTCGGTTTAGGGGTACATAGGTAGTTTATGGGTGTTAGTGTACTTTAGGGTACAGTAGTTAAGAGCTTTATAAACCGGCGTTAGCCAGAAAGCTCTTAACTCCTGCTATTTTCAGGCGGCTGGAATTTTGTCGTTAGAGCTCTAACGCTCACTTCAGAAACGACTCTAAATACCAGCGTTAGAAAGATCCCATTGAAAAGATAGGATACGCAAATGGCGTAGGGGGATCTGCGGTATGGAAAAGTCGCGGCTGGAAAGTGAGCGTTAGACCCTTTAATCACTGACTCCAAATACCAGCGGGCGGCCAAAACCAGCGTTAGGAGCCTCTAACGCTGGTTTTGACGGCTACCGCCGAACTCCAAATCTAGGCCTTGGTTTGGGGAAGGCTAATGAAAACCACCTTACAATGTAGGGGAAAATAGGCTTTGTTATTTGATATATAACGTAGCTAGCACTTATCCTAACCGTGCCATTTTTAGCCACCTATTTTAGTCTGACATTGAACTATACAAGGTATCTGCGGCTAGGGTAATATAGGATGATCCTTATATATAAGCTGTCATTAATTTTAACGAGACAGTCAGGAACAGTTTACATTAGGTTAGAGTTATTATTTTCAACACATAACTGTGTGTATATCTCTGAATTATCTGGGTTAGATGTGGCTCTATATATTTGTTTTGTCTCACTTTCATTCCCATTATACATATTATCCTAGGCTGGCCTTTAGATAGTTGCCCTATTTCTTAACCTGATAATGCTCTTTTATAGATGTTCAGCATCATCCTATAGGCTCTATTATTCCATGTGTTATATATAATTTTGAGACTGCTGTAAAACCTCTTATAAATGTTTTAGAATAGTTTATGCCTTACTTCATACTAGCCTATTCAGCAGGGAAGGAGGTTGTAGTGTATAATATATTTTATCTTCAGGCTGGTTATGGTTTATTCTTTAAACTATTTCTCTATTGCAGACTTTGCAAATAAGACAATGCTCATTAATGCCTCTATAACAATATGAGTCTCTAACATTAACATGTTTGCTAACATACGTATACTTTACATAAGCTACCTCTTACTAGAGTAATGATACTAGCCTCTACTCCGCAGATGTTTTTACTATTAGATAGCGTATTCGCTTAAATACCTGAAACTGAGTTATTTTCATACCTACCTACTTTTATACCTTTAACATTGTTTGCGTGTTACTTGAGGGGAGACCCTCCTTGATTGCTATAGTGTGGTATGTATTTCACTTGTGTACAATATATTGTAGGTTTCTACTAAATATAAAAAGCTAGCACTTTTTAATATATATTATAATAATACCACTGTTCAATCACACGTACTGCTTTAGTTCATTAGAGTTTTAGTTTGTCTCACTGGAGGTAATAGCTATGTTAAATGGCCGTGAAATTTTAGCCCTATCGTGATAGCCTGGTCTGGGTTTCGCATGAGTCTATTCTATAGCATTAGAATATATTTACATGTCTGATATACCTTATATCCCCATATATACCTGCTGGATATTTAGTAGCGCAAAATTATACAATTTCACATTAGATACACGGTCTAGTGCAACATTTTCACATTAATATGTAACCCTGCCAGTCATCAACCTATATATACAGCGCTAGCCCCCTGATGACTCACTCTCTTTAACATCCCCACACATTTCAAGATACCTACTGCCATATGGTCTACACTAACATTTTGTCCTGCAACTAATTCTCCAATAATAATTTTAGAGGTCCCGCCACATCTTTTAAGTCACCCCTATATATTTGGCTCCGCCCCTCCACCCTTTCCCTCATTTAAATAGCGGTTCTTACCCGCTGAAACTCCCCTTCCCCCCATCTTATATATATATATATTCCTTTTCGTCTTGAAGCTCATAAAGAGCTGCCCATCTGACCATCAATTATCTTTTATATTCACAGACTATTTGGCCTAAATGTGGGTCTCTAACTGGTCAGTCACTTAGGCTATTTTATTGCAAAATTGAGGTTTCAATAGCCTACCTATTGTATGTTCTATAACTGTCGATATGTTTTGCTCAGTTTTGTTTGTGTCTTTTTCTGTTATCAAAAGGCGATCTATGTTTTATGTCTGTTATGCAAAACCTCAATAAAAAATAAATTAAAAAAAAAAAAAGTAAGAAATATGTTTGCCTAGCAACAGGCCTCTTCAGAAACCATACTTATAAATGCCAATGTCAAAGACCTAGTAATTAAATAATGCCTCATTGCCCCATGTGTCCATTTATATTTAAATCTGAATAATTAATTAATACCGTATATATATATATATATATATATATATATATATGTCAGGTCTCTGTACAACATCCCAGTTAAAGGGACAGTCAACACAAAAAATGTTATTGTTTAAAAAGATAGACAACGCCTTTATTACCCATTCCCCAGCTTTGCACAACCAACATTGCTATAGTAATATACGTTTAAACCTCTAAATTTCAGCATGTTTGTGAGCCACTACAGACAGCCCCTTTTCACATGCTTTTTTATTTGCTTTCATAACAGGCGACTACTGGTTCATGTGGGCCATATAGATAACATTATGCTCATGCCCATGAAGTTGTGCACTGCACAGCACTAATTGACTAAAATGCAAGTCAATAGATTATAAATAAAAAGTCATGTGATCAGGGGGCTGTCAGAAGAGATAAAAGGTAATCACAGAGGTAAAACATATATTTAAAATAACTGTGTTGGTTGTGCAAAACTGGGGAATGGGTAATAAAGGAATTATCTAGCTTTTTAAACAATACCAATTTTGAAGATAACTGTCCCTTTAAGGCCATCACTGATCATCATTGGGTCTTTAGCTACGTAAACTCATTACAGATATTCCTTGGAATATTTTTTTAATATAAGTAAATATATATTTGTTACAAGCTCTCAGCTTATTTGCAGGAAGGTAACTCGTATTCATCCAGGAGAGGTTGCCTAAGATTACTTTACCCCCTGGGCAACAAACAATCTTATAGTTTACAGACTTGTTCTTATTCTTCTGTACTAACTACAATTACATTTATATTGATGTGCTTTAAAGGGCCACTGTAAGTAAATATTTTCTATGCCTGTTACTAACTAACTACCCCAAATACACTTTTTATCAATAGCATTTCATTAACATATCTCTACCGTATATCAGAAATCTTGTCTGCAAATTTAATTGTTTTCCAAACCCACTCCGTGGGTATCCTTTGCTCTGTACCAATCCGTTTACAATACCTAGGTTTCAAAATGGCGCTTTAAACACAAAGTTATTGGTTTAAGTATTTTAAACATGCAGTGCTGAAAATAGTGGGCAGGATAACGTGACATCATCGGCGAATAAAAGATATAACTTTTAGAACGTTATGAAACGTTGTTTTGGAGAAAATATAGGTCAGTAGGTTTTAATTAATGTTTATTAACTTTAATATGTTAGTTGTTTAGCTTAAAAATTATAACAGAAAGTAATCCTTTAACTATAGCGATTTGGCTTGGCAAGTTGTTTAAAACTGGAAGATCAAGAAACAAAAATTATTTATTTTAAAAAATCATTAAAAGTCATTTTTATCTGTTGCTTTTAAGAGTTTTTTTCTAAACTTTATTAAGTTTGTTTGTGTTGGTTTGGTTTTAAACAATGTTCCTATCCTGAATAAAACTACCTTTTATTTTTGTGCTCGTAAAAGTGTGTTCTTGTCTAACAACAGAGGAGTTATTGGTATCATTATCAGCCAATGGATAGTTGATTTTGTTAAGATTGATAGCACAAATCATAGCATATGTTATGGTATCAGTTTAAAAAGGTTAAAGGTACATGAAACCCAAAATGTTTATTTCATGATTCAGATAGAGAATACCATTTTAAACAACTTTCCAATTTACTTCTATTATTTAATTTGCTTCCTTCTCTTGTCATCCTTTGCTGAAAGATGTATCTAGAAAAGCTCAGGAGCAATAGAGAACCTAGGTTCTAGCTGTTGATTGGTAGCTGCATATATATATTGATTGTGATTGGCTCACCCATGAGTTCAGTTAGAAACCATTAGTGCATTGCTGCTACTTCAACAAATGATACCAAGAGAATGAAACAAATTAGATAATAGAAGTAAATTAGAAAGTTGTTTAAAATTGTATTCTCTATCTTAATCATGAAAGAAAAAAATTAGGTTTCATCTACCTTTAACCCCTTAGTGACCAGAGCACTTTTCCATTTTCTGTCCGTTTGGGACCAAGGCTATTTTCACATTTCTGCAGTGTTTGTGTTTAGCTGAAATTTTCCTCTTACTCATTTACTGTACCCACACATATTATATACCGTTTTTCTCGCCATTAAATGGACTTTCTAAAAATACCATTATTTTCATCATATCTTATCATTTACTATAAAAAAAATTATAAAATATGAGGAAAAATGGAAAAAAAAACACTTTTTCTAACTTTGAACCCCAAAATCTGTTACATATCTACAACCACCAAAAAACACCCATGCTAAATAGTTTCTAAATTTTGTCCTGAGTTTAGAAATACCCAATGTTTACATCTT
Source organism: Bombina bombina (assembly GCF_027579735.1). Lineage (NCBI taxonomy): Eukaryota > Metazoa > Chordata > Amphibia > Anura > Bombinatoridae > Bombina > Bombina bombina. Next base: position 609,641,319 of record NC_069500.1, on the reverse strand, counting down.
CTTTGCTTTTTTTGTAACTTATAGGGCCATAAATACAAGTAGCACTTTGCTATTTTCAAAACATTTTTTTTTCAAAATTAGCGCTAGTTACATTGGGACACTGATATCTTTCAGGAATCCCTGAATATCCATTGACATATATATATTTTTTTTTAGAAGACATCCCAAAGTATTGATCTAGGCCCATTTTGGTATATTTCATGCCACCATTTCACCGCCAAATGCGATCAAATACAAAAAATTGTTCACTTTTTCACAAATTTTTTCACAAACTTTCAGTTTCTCACTGAAATTATTTACAAACTGCTGGTGCAATTATGGCATAAATGGTTGTAAATTCTTCTCTGGGATCCCCTTTGTTCAGAAATAGCAGACATATATGGCTTTTGCATTGCTTTTTGGTAATTAGAAGGCCGCTAAATGCCACTGCGCACCACACGTGTATTATGCCCAGCAGTGAAGGGGTTAATTAGGGAGCATGTAAGGAGCTTTTTGGGGTATTTTTAGCTTTAGTGTAGTGTAGTAGACAACCCCAAGTATTGATCTAGGCCCATTTTGGTATATTTCATGCCACCATTTCACCGCCAAATGCGATCAAATTAAAAAAAACATTACATTTTTCACAATTTTAGGTTTGTCACTGAAATCATTTACAAACAGCTTGTGCAATTATGGCACAAATGGTTGTAAATGCTTCTCTGGGATCCCCTTTGTTCAGAAATAGCAGACATATATGACTTTGGCGTTGCTTTTTGGTAATTAGAATGCTGCTAAATGGCGCTGTGCATCACACGTGTATTATGGCTAGCAGTGAAGGGGTTAATTAGGTAGCTTGTAGGGAGCTTGCAGGGTTAATTTTAGCTTTAGTGTAGAGATCAGCCTCCCACCTGAAACATCAGACCCCCTGATCCCTCCCAAACATCTCTCTTCCCTCCCCTACCCCACAAATGTCCCCGCCATCTTAAGTACTGGCAGAAACTCTGCCAGTACTAAAATAAAAGGAAAATTTGTGCATTTTTGTGCATTTTGTTTTAGCATATTTACATATGCTTCTGTGTAGGATCCCCCTTAGCCCCCAACCTCACTGATCCCCCACCCAACAGCTCTCTAACCCTCCCCCTCTGACTTAATGTGCGCCATCTTGGGTACTGGCAGCTGTCTGCCAGTACCCATTTTAGTGAAAATATGTTTTTTTTATTAAAAAAAATTCCTTTTTCTGTAGTGTAGCTTCCCCCCCCCAATACCAACCCCCCACCCCTTCCAGATCGCTTAAATGCTTTTTTAAAAAAATGTTTATTTCATTTTTTTATACACTTTACTCTTTACTTTTTTTCTGTAGTGTAGCGGTTCCCACCCGCTCCCGCCCCGTGCACGCGCCCGCCCGCCACCCACCGTGCACGCGCGCGCGCCCGTGCGCGCCCCCGAAGGCTCCGCCCCCGATCCCGCCCCCCTCCTCCTTCCAGATCTCACCGATGGCCGCCCACCCGCCTCCCAAGTCGGCTCCCACCCACCAACGATACCGGCCATCGATGTCCGGTGCAGAGAGGGCCACAGAGTGGCTCTCTCTGCATCGGATGGCCAGAAAGTGTTATTGCAGGATGCCTCGATGTCGAGGCATCACTGCAATAACCGGAAAGCAGCTGGAAGCGAGCAGGATCGCTTCCAGCTGCTTTCCAGACTGAGGACGTGCAGGGTACGTCCTCAGGCGTTAACTGCCTTTTTTTAGAGGACGTACCCTGCACGTCCTCGGTCATTAAGGGGTTAAATTAAAAAAAAAACTTCCTTAATGCTAACTTATTCTCCCCATAGACTTCAAGGGACAGAGAAACTTAAAAAAAAAACAACTAACACTTATCTCTCACGCATTAACCAAACACTGCGTTAGACCTACAACACTAACCCAAAGTGAGTAATAAATATTTTACATACCTATGTTCTTCCCATAGGAACATAGGATAAAATGTTAATTTATTTTTAAACATTTATATATATATATATATATATATATATATATATATTACAAAAGAAAATCATATATATATATATATATATATATATGATTTTCTTTTGTAATATATATATATATATATATATATATGTATATATATATATGTGTGTGTGAAAAATAAAGAAAAAACCACCAACGCTAAATCTAAAATGATGGAATTTGTATGTACTTATCAAAATAGCTATATCTGGGTACAATATAGTTCAGTATTTATGTGAAAAGGGTATATAGGTGTATGTTCAGACCTAAGATGGAACTGTGAGTATATCGGTATATTAACCCCCAACACCTGGGATATATCAGTATGTTATACACCCTATAACACATATATAACAAAAAAATAGTGACAAAATAAATAGCGTGCTGCCCAAATATTGACACAGAGTACCCCTGTCTCTGTACAAAATGTGGAAAAAAGAGAGTTCAATAATGGAAGTTGGGCGCTCAGCTAAGACTTTACACTTTTCCTCTGATGCAGAAGTCTCTGATGACTTTGAAACGCGTAAGGAACTTATAAGTGGGCGGACAGGGCTTATCTCATACGGCTTCATTTTGCTGTTGGCATTTTTAACAATTATTACTCTGTACACACACCGCTTTTTATGAAGGACTAGTGGTGCAGCTGACATTGATATTATTTTTTTGTTTAAATATACTCTTTTAACTGAAAGGCTCTTTTATCTACAATTTATGAACAATATATGACATTTTTTATGACATTTAGTACATGGAAAAATTCCATATCCCAGTCAAACTAGATCAGTCCTCTAGTTACTAAGGGATGGTACAATTGTCACGATCTAACCATCTGTATTCTGCAACACTGAGACCCTGGAAACAGGTTGAGGTGCTTTTACACGCTGGGATCTTACCTCATAATTGATTGAGGTTATACTATGTAAGCATATCTTGTATAAAAATAAATTTTATTCTGTTACATACAGTATTATGCTATGTGCATTTGTCTATACTCTTTCCACACATTTCGGATGACCTTCTGAGGGGACAAGGCTTCTCACCACCATCTGAAAAGAAACAGGTCTTCTCACCACCATCCGAGTAGAAACAAGAGAGTCCAGGATTCCCATTGAATAACCTAGCAACATCCTGAGAAGGGGATCTACAAACAGAGTAGGACACTTGGAGGTCTACCTACAGAGGCACAGAGAAATCACCAATTCTACCTACGAAAGAGCGAACACATTACCTCATATGATTGGGGTAAAAGCTGGTAAGCAGGAAACACTTACTTCACGCTACTACATTGAGAAATTGTAATTGGGATAAAGAACATTATCTCATCTGTACAAGACCATTATTGAAAATACGATCTATAAATTCTTGAAAAAGAAGATTTTTCATATTGCAATAAGAAAGTATCTTAGCTGAGCGCCCAACTTCCATTATTGAACTCTCTTTTTTCCACACATATATATATATATATATATATATATATATATATATATATATATATATATATATATAAATATATACAAGGGTTGAAAATTCTGGTCATCCGGGACGACTAGCAAATCTTTCTGGATAACTTTAAAAAGTTGACAACAAGGGGCGTGATTACATATACGGCGCAGGCTCCAGAGCAAGCGCTGAAGCTTGCACCACCTGTAATTTCACCTTGCACATCGGGGTATTACATAAACCCCACCAGCAGTTCATAAAGTGCCATATTTCGGATAAACTAGCGATGTCCAGAATTTAGCATAAACACAAATTTCTGGAGTCGCCAGTGACTTACGGCACTTTAGAAACTGCCAGCACCTAAGAAAATAAAAAAATGTAGGCGCCTGCACTGCCCGTAATTTCACCTCGCACATCGGGGTATTACATAAACCACGCTGGCAGTTCATAAAGTGCCGTAAGTCGGATAAACTAGCGATGTCCAGAAATGAGCGTAAATACATATTTCTGGAGTTCAGGGACTTACGGCACTTTAGAAACTGCCGGCGCCTAAGAAAATAAAAAAAAACATAAAATCTCCCGCCATCAAACTCACATCGGAACTAATAATAAAAAAATTAACCCCTAAACTGACAACCCCCCAACAACGCAATATGCCTAATTAAACTATTAACCCCTAATCTGCAATTCACCCACATCCTAATCTACCTAATAAAAGTATTAACCCCTAAATCCGCCAACCCCAACATCGCAAACTATCTATTAAAACTAATAACTCCTAATCCGCCATTAACCTACAACGCAATAAACCTATTAAACTATTAAGCCCTAATCCGCCAAACCCACACAACGCAAAAATGCTAATAAATCTATTGACCTCTAAGCCGCCAAAGCCCACAAAGCAAATAGCTAATTACTAAGCCCCCTACCCTAACACCCCCTAAAATTGGGGGGCTTTGTTATTTTATTAGGGGGCTTAGATTAGGTGTAATTAGCTTAAAATTCTTGTAATCTTTTTTTATTTTTTGTAATTTAGTGTTTGTTTGCTTTTGTAATTTAGTTTAGTGTATTTAATTATATTTTAGTTTAGATAATTGTAGTTTATTTAATTAATTTATTGATAGTGTAGGTGTATTTGTAACTTAGGTTAGGATTTATTTTACAGGTAAATTGGTAATTATTTTAACTAGATAGCTATTAAATAGTTATTAACTATTTAATAGCTATTGTACCTAGTTAAAATAAATACCAAGTTACCTGTAAAATAAATATAAACCCTAAAATAGCTACAATGTAATTATTAATTATATTGTAGCTATCTTAAAGTTTATTTTATAGGTAAGTATTTAGTTTTAAATAGGAATATTTTAGTTAATAAGATTAATATTATTTAGATTTATTGCAATAATAATTAAGTTAGGGGTGTTAGGGTTAGATAGGGTTAATATAGTTAATATATATATAATATAATAACTATATTAACTATATTAACCCTAATATAATTAGGGTTAATATAGTTAATATAGGTGGCGGCGGTGTAGGGGGGTCAGATTAGGGGTTAATATATTTAATATAGGTGGCGGCGGTGTAGGGGGATTAGATTAGGGGTTAATATATTTCATTTATGTGGCGGCGGTGTAGGGGGATTAGATTTGGGGTTAATATATTTAATATAGGTGGCGGCGGTGTAGGGGGTTCAGATTACAGGTAAAAGAGCTGGTTACTTTGTGACAATGCCCCGCAAAAGGCCCTTTTAAAGCCTGGTAATAGAGCTGGTTACTTTGGGGCAATCCCCCGCAAAAGGCCCTTTTAAGGGCTGGTAAAAGAGCTGGTTACTTTGGGGCAATGCCCCGCAAAAGGCCCTTTTAAGGGCTGGTAATAGAGCTGCTTACTTTGGGGCAATGCCACGCAAAAGGCCCTTTTCAGGGCTATTTCTAATTTAGTTTAGGGTAGGGACATTTTAGTATTTTAGGGGGTAATACATTTATTATAGGTGGCGGAGGTGTAGGGGGATTAGATTAGGGGTTAATCATTTTAAAATAGGTGGCGGCGGGGTAGGGGGATTAGATTAGGGGTTAATCATTTTAAAATAGGTGGCGGCGGGGTAGGGGGATTAGATTAGCGGTTAATCATTTTAAAATAGGTGGCGGCGGGGTAGGGGGATTAGATTAGGGGTAGGGGGATTAGATTAGGGGTTAATCATTTTAAAATAGGTGGCGGCGGGGTAGGGGGATTAGATTAGCGGTTAATCATTTTAAAATAGGTGGCGGCGGGGTAGGGGGATTAGATTAGGGGGTAATGTAGTTAAAATAGGTGGCGGCGGGGTAGGGGGCTCACATTAGGGGGTAATAATTTTAATATAGATGGCGGCGGTGTAGGGTGATTACATTAGGGGGAAATAATTTTAATGTAGGTGGCAGCGGTGTAGGGGGATCACATTAGGGGGTTAGACATTTAATGTAGGTCGCGGCGGGGTTCGGGAGTGGCGGTTTAGGGGTTAAACACTTTATTAGGGATTGCGGTTGACAGGTAGATAGACATTGCGCATGCGTTAGGTGTTAGGTTTTATTTTGCAGGCAGTTTAGGGAGTTACGGGGCTCCAATACTCAGCATAAGGCTTACTACGTCTGCAATTTGTGGCGAGGTGAAAATAGAGTAAGATTTCTCAATTTTCACCACGTAAGTCCTTACGCTGTATATTGGATACCAAACTGCGCGGGTTTGGTATACCTGTCTATGGGCCAAAAAACTACGGACGAAGGCAGAATATATGAGCGTAACTTCTATGTTACGCCGTATATAGGATACCAAACCAGCGCAATATTTGGCATTGCTGGCTTTTGCGGGCGACGCTGCATATCGGATCGGGCCCATTATGTTCAGCATCTGGAGAAAAATATCTCTCTCTCTTTATCCTTGTTGCTTGTTGTGTGTTTAAATCTTGGGGCTAAAATTCAACAGTCTATAAACTGATGATTATATACTACCCTCACATTTAGCCTGTATTTCAGTGCATGTAGCGCTAAACAGGTAGGGGTTAATGTAGTTACTATTATATGGACATTACTAAACTCAGACATTGGATAGTGTGAAATAACTATTGGTATAGGTGCCAATTTGCAGAAGCTTCTGTTAGCACTTGTTCAAAGCAAATATATTCTATCTTATTGGGCTTTGACTGCATATAGGATGTGTGTGTCTGGCCCTGACTTTTTGTGTGTGAGATTGTGTTCATGTGTTTGTGTGTGTCTTTTTACATGTGTGTGAGTATATGGCCCTGTCTTTGTGTGTGTGTAGTGTTTGTGTGTGTATTTGTGTGGCCTTCATTTGTGTGTTTGGGGGTTTGTGCATGAGTGTGTCTAACACTGCCTTAGTACGTGTGAGTGTAAATTTGTGTATGTGTGTGTCTGTCTTTCCCTGCAGGCGTTAGTGTGTGTGGCCCCTGCCTTTGTGTGTTTCAGTGTGTTTATGTCTCTATCTATCCTTGCATGTGTGTGTTTGTTTGAGTTAATCTGTCCATGTGTGTGTGTGTGTCTGGCACTGACTTTTTTGTGTGGGAGATTGTATATATGTGTTTTGTGGGTCTGTCTGTGTCTTTTTCCATGTGTTTTTGTGTGTTTAGCCTTGTCTTTCTGAGTGTGTGTGTGTAGTGTGTTTGTGTGGAGTGTGTGTCTGTGATGGGTGTGTGTCTGTGAGGGGTGTGTTTATGTCTGTCTCTCCATGACTGACTGTGAACCTGTCTATTTTCTTGCCTCAGCTTGATGGCATCTGAAGAAGAAACATCTCTTTTTAGGTGACAGAATAAGTTTATATTATTAATAAGTTTATAAATATATACAAAGTGTTTCACTCCTAATACAAATGTATAATAAAAAGTGTATAGCTGCATATTACAAGTTTATGTATGACACTGTGAAAGTTTGAAGTTGGAAAAGTGGATTACTAAGAAATTTCAAGGGACCACTAGCTCTTGGGCAAATTTTTCAACCCCTGCCTTTATTTATATCTGTATGAAGATGATAGATAGATAGATAGATAGATAGATAGATAGATAGATAGATAGATAGATAGATAGATAGATAGATAGATAGATAGATAGAGATAAAATGTATATATATATATTGTATATGAAAAAGAAAAAATGTTAGGTCTAAGCCCACATTTGTTACCCCTTGTCCGGCACCAGAGTATTAGATCAAAATTATCCTAATCGTTTCCCAGTGACAGAAGAGAATCCAACTTATAGTTCCCTACACTCCTAAAACACTCAACAATTGTTTATACTATCTCTATGTTGCAATAAGGATTAAATACATATATACTAAGCCGATACTTTATTGCTACAGGAGAAAACACAATTATATAATACAAAGTATTCAGTGTGGGCCCACTTAAACTAATCGGTATACCGAAAAAAATCCCAACATTAGTGGGAGAAAAAAAAGAGGGTGTTAAAGTTCCATAAGAAGTCGGATATTAGAGTCCCATATTATGTAGTTGTTAATTTATTCCACCTTAACTTGACTTTGTAAAATCTTCAGTGGGAGATTATGGCAAGGTTTATTTGAAACACTCACGGGTATTAAAACTTACAGGTGTTCTAGTTCCAGCAGTCACAGCTTTAAATTAAATCGTAGGTGTATGCAAATTTAATTTAGCTTGTATGCAAAATAGGCCTCTCCAGGTAGGCTTACAGTGTTCCTCTCTGCTTATTTGTTTCAAGCAAGTTGAGACTGCAGCTTTTATTGCTGTGCTTACCTTGATTGTAGATCGTAGACTTTGCTTTTGTTCCTACTTGCAATACCGCTGTCGTCGATCAGCTCCTTTTCATCCCGTTACTCCGTGAGTGCACCCGCTACTCGACCACTCTTGTGCTTTACTTTCTCCGGTTAACAAACAACATGGAGGGTTTAACTGTTACCCTCACCGAACATAATTGCTTCTAGCTTTCCGCCTTCATTACTGCAACTCTATCCTCTCTGGTCTCCCTAGATGCTGCCTGGCTCCCTTACAATCCATAATGTATGCCTCTGCCAGGCTCATCTTCCTTGCACGTCGCTCTTCATCTGACACACAAAGCCCTCAATTGCATTGCTAACCCCCTACATCTCAGACCTTGTCTCCAGATACTCTCCCGTCCCCTTCGCTCCGCTCATGATCTCCTATTCTTCTCCTCTCTTGTTACCTCCTCACATTCCCGTCTACAAGATTTCTCCAGACTGGCTCCCATCTTATGGAACTCTCTGCCTCGCTCCACAAGAACTCCCCTAGTTTTAAAAACTTCAAGTGCTCCCTGGAGACTCTACTATTCAGGGACGCTTACAACCTACACTAAACTTCCTATCTCCACTGCTACCCCCTAAAACCCCATAGCATGTAAGCCTATGAGCCCAGCTGTTTGTAGTTCACCTTCATAAGGCTGACTACAACAGTGCAACTCTTGGCAGGACCCTCTCTCCCCATTTGATCCCTGTAATCGTTTTTTATATACCACATAAGTTCATAGCACTGCGGAAACTGTTGGCGCTTTACAAATACCAGATAATAATAATAAAAATAATAATTATGGGCATTGTCAAGGGGCAGGATTGACCTAAAAGGTTACAGTCTTTTGACTATCTGCTATAATAATTTGGTGCAATTCGGCTAACTCTTCTTTCTTTGACTATATATATATATATATAGAGAGAGAGAGAGAGAGAGAGAAGCGCCAAGTAAGGTCAGTCCAGCCCCGAAATACCAGGCAATTTTCCTCTGAACAAGAAAAAATCCTGTTGGAACAGAAGAAAGAGGCTCCACATAGGATAGTATTGTGTGCACAGAGGACAAACGAAACACAGAGAGATACACCCTGAGGATTATATTATAAAAACATCCTACTGCAATCTGGAAATGTAAAGTGTAAAGTATAAATGAGATATATACAATCACATAAAATATATTATAAATAGAAAATCCTATGGCTATGTATAGGTTGCTGAGATTGGTCTCCTTTACCACGTGACCTGACGTCTGACGTTCTGGGCTTCACCTCGAGTCTGGCAACTCTGTTGGTCCTGTACTGCCCAGCTAGGCACTCTGGTTTTGCCACTGCTTCTATGAGTAGCCATCCTCAGGGGGGTATCTCTCTGTGTTTAGTTTGTCCTCTGTGCAGACAATACAATCCTATGTGGCGCCTCTTTCTTCTGTTCCAACAGGATTTTTTTTTATCACCTCGCTATACCAAGAGTGCGGCCTGAACTTTCCAGTGCTTATATTCATCTCACACCAGCGCACCTCTCTAGGAATATGGTGTCCTATTACTATCCTCTGTACAAGGAACATGAAAACCCCAGACGATTGTTTCAGCCTCCTATGGGCCTCGTCAGTGGGGTGCAGCCACATTGCTCTAAGCACACTGGGATGCAAAAGAAATTAATATTGGCACAGTGTCATGTAAAGTTAGGAGTCTAAGAGGTGATGACCTCGGTGCTATTCCCAGTTAATAAGTTACATTATAAGGGAAAAAGGGGAAGAAAGGACAAAAAGTGGGAATTTATAGCACTCACGACTACTAAGTTTGTATCTTACTGTTATTAATCAGTTAATAGATTGTGTTACTTAAGGTATAAAATTCTTAAACTTTAATATATATATATATACATTAAAAGTGATCAACATCACGTATCTCCTATTAGAGGAGATATCACAAAAGATAGATTCAAGATAAAATAATAATGATCAATCGCTCATATGGGTGTACAGAAGCTCTGGGGTAAAAGCCTCCCTGTATTCCTGGCCGTAACAGGATACACGGCTTCAGGTGACAGAGGCGCACCCCCCAGTACTTCTAACGTACACTAACCGATATGAGCCAAGTTGAAGTTAAAATCAAAGTTATTAACTGCACAGTTAATAACTTAGATTTTAACTTCAACTTGGCTCATATCGGTTAGTGTACGTTAGAAGTAGTGGGGGGTGCGCCTCTGTCACCTGAAGCCGTGTATCCTGTTACGGCCAGGAATACAGGGAGGCTTTTACCCCAGAGCTTCTGTACACCCATATGAGCGATTGAGCATTATTATTTTATCTTGAATCTATCTTTTGTGATATCTCCTCTAATAGGAGATAAGTGATGTTGATCACTTTTAATGTATATATATTAAAGTTTAAGAATTTTATACCATAAGTAACACAATCTATTAACTGATTAATAACAGTAAGATACAAACTTAGTAGTCGTGAGTGCTATAAATTCCCACTTTTTGTCCTTTCTTCCCCTTTTTCCCTTATAATGTAATCTAAGCACACTGGGCAAGGAGTCCACGTTTTCATAGAATGGTCCGAAAAAGAGAAAATATCCAGTGAGCGGCAGTTGTGTGGATGAAAATGCCTTGTTGATGTCAGAGGTCAGAGAAGAATGGGCAGACTGGTTCAAGATAATAGAAAGGCAGCAATAACTCAAAAAAACACTCATTACAACCAACAGAATACCATCTCTGAACACACAACACATCAAACCTTGAAGCAGATGGGCTACAGCAACAGAAGACCACACCGGGTGCTACTCCTGTCAGCTAAGAACAAGAAACTAAGGCTACAATTCGCACAGACTCACCAAAATTGGACAACAGAAGATTGGAAAATAGTTGCCTGGTCTGATGAGTTTCGATTTCAGCTGCAACATTCAGATGGTAGGGTCAGAATTTGGCGTAAAAAATATGAAAGCATTGATCCATCCTGCCTTGTATCAACGGTTCAGGCTGGTGGTGGTGGTGGTGTAATGGTGAGGGGGATATTTTCTTGGCACACTTTGGGCTCCTTAGTACCACCAAGGCCTACCTGAGTATTCTTGCTGACCATGTCCATCCCTTTATGACTACAGTGTACCCATCTTCTGATGGCTACTTCCAGCAGGATAATGCACCATGTCACAAATCTAAAATCATCTCAAACTGGTTTCTTGAACATGGCAATGAGTTCACTGCACTCCAATGGCCTCCACAGTCACCAGATCTCAATCCAATAGAACACCTTTGGGATGTGGTGGAACAGAAGATTCACATTATGGATGTGCAGCCGACAATTCTGCAGCAACTGCGTGATGCAATCATGTTAATATGGACCAAAATGTCTGAGGACCATGTCCATCCCTTTATGACTACAGTGTACCCATCTTCTGATGGCTACTTCCAGCAGGATAATGCACCATGTCACAAATCTAAAATCATCTCAAACTGGTTTCTTGAACATGGCAATGAGTTCACTGCACTCCAATGGCCTCCACAGTCACCAGATCTCAATCTAATAGAACACCTTTGGGATGTGGTGGAACAGAAGATTCACATTATGGATGTGCAGCCGACAATTCTGCAGCAACTGCGTGATGCAATCATGTTAATATGGACCAAAATGTCTGAGGAATGTTTCCAACACCTTGTTGAATCTATGCCACAAAGAATTAAGGCAGTTCTGAAGGCAAAAGGGGGTTCAACCCGGTACTAGCTAGGTGTACCTGATAAAGTGGCCGTTGAATGTGTGTATATATATAAATATATATATATATGTATAAATAAATATTTAGATATACAAATAACCTTTTGCCCTATGTAAAGAACATCATAATGTAAGATATTCACACTATATACACAATAAAATATATTAAATATGAATAAAAAATATTTTTCTTATATTCAGGTATTTCAGTGGAAAGGGATAATAAGTATATATATATATATATATATATATATATATATATATATATATATATATATATATGTGTGTGTGTGTGTGTGTTTATGTGTGTATATATGTATACATATATACACAAAATAAACACATAAATACACATGTATATATACACATACATACACATATTTAGATATAGATATATATATATATATATATATATATATATATATATATATATATATATATATATATATATATATATATATATATATATATATATATATATATGTACTAGGCAATAAGGCAGAGGGCAGTCTATTTTAAAAAAACTACAACCCCCAAAGCTAAAATTACAAAAAATAAAAAATTTAAAATTACAGAAACAAATAAACAAAGCTATCCAAAATAAAAAATGTAAACCTAAACTAATACCCTAATAAAAATAAAAAATCCCCCCCCAAAATAAAAACACCCCTTTATCTATTACTAAACTACCAATAGCCCTTAAAATGGCTTTTGTAGGGCATTGCCCTAAGTTAAACAGATTTTTTTACCTTAACAAATTACCAATTACCCCCTAACAGTAAAAAAAAACACCCACCAAATCCCCCAAAATAAAAAAACTAACACTAAAAAGACCTAAACTACCATTGCCCCTAAACGGGCATTTGTATGGGCATTGCCCTTAAAATGGCATTCAGCTCTTTTACTGCCCATTAAATACCTAATCTTAAAAAAAAAAAAAAATCCTAACACTAAGCCCCAAATAGGTACTCACCGTTCCTGAAGTCTGGCAGAGAAGATCTTTATCCGGAGCAAAGGCGGCGCAAAGCAGAGGTGAGGAGCTGTGGATCCCCAGCGGCGGTCCTCACTGGCGGCACAGAGTGGAGGTGCGGAGCTGTCTTCCCTGATGCGTGGCTCCTCAGCGGCGGTCTTCAACGGTGGCGGTCCCTCAGCGGCAGCGGTGGTGGTCCTCTGCGGCATGGAGGCTCCTCTTCATCCGATGTCCGTTGTATACTAAAGATTAAATGCAAGGTACCGCAATCAATTTGGGGTACCTTGCATTCCTATTGGCTGAAATTTTGAAATCAGCCAATAGGATTAGAGCTAAAGAAATCCTATTGGCTGTTCAAATCAGCCAATAGGATTTCAGTAGCTCTCATCCTATTGGCTGATTTTAAAATTTCAGCCAATAGTAATGCAGGGTACCCCAATAAATATTCAATCATCAGTGTGCGACGGACGATCGCATGAAGAGGAGCCTCCACGCCGCTGAGGACCGCCGATGTTAAGGACCGCCGCTGAGGATCCAGGCATCGGGAAGACAGCTCCGCATGTCTGCTCAGCGCCACCTTCGCTCAAGATGAAGATAGAAGATGATGGAGTCGCCTGGAAGAAGACCTTCTCCATCGGACTTCAGGAGCAGTGAGTACCTATTTGGGGGTTAGGTTTAGGCTTTTTTTGGGGGGTGTTTTATTTTAGATTAGGATTATTTTGGGCAGTAAAAGATCTGAATGCCCTTTTAAGGGCAATGCCTATACAAATGCCCCATGAGGGGCAATGGATAGTTTAGTTTTTTTTAGTGTTAGTTTTTTTTATTTTGCTGGGTTTGGTGGGTGGGGGGATTACTGTTAGGGGGGGACTTAGTATTTTTTAAAGGTGAAAGAGCTGTTTAACTTAGGGCAATGCCCTACAAAAGGCCATTTAGATTTAGATTTAGATTAGGAGGTGTTTTTATTTTGGGGGGGGCTTTTTTATTTTCATAGGGATTAGGTTTACATTTTTTTTATTTTTGATAATTGTGGATGATTTTTTTTGTAATTTAATGTTAGGTTTTATTTAAGTTTGACTAAGTATTGGGGTTAATTTTGGGCATGTTAGGTTAGTGGGCTCAGTAATTAAATTATTTATTTGCGTTGTTGGGTTGGCGGTTTAGGAGTTAATAGGTTAATTATGTTTATTGCGATGGGGGGGTTTGGTGGTTTAGGGGTTAATAGGTTAATTAGGTTTATTGTGATGTGGGTGGTTGACGGTTAAGCGGTTAATATTTTAATTACGGTATATGCGGGTTAGGCGTTATTTACTTTATTGTTTTGCAATGAGGGGTTTGACGGTTTAGGTGTTTGTTAATACTTTGTGGAGGAGGTTTTTTGTTTTATACTTCGTGCGGGCGGTTGCGTGTTTTTATTTTTATTTCTTGCGGGCAGTTACGTGTTTTTTAGTTATTTCGTGCGGTTGCGTGTTTTTTTTTTTTTTAAGGCTTCAGTTTGCCTATGCTGCATCCAGGTGGATTCTTTAGGCTGCGTGTGCAGCCAACATTCTTTTGGCAGGCTCGCGCAGCCAACATTCCTTTGAGGATGCGTTACAAACGCGATTATAGTATAGATATATATATATATATTATAGCCTTTTCCATTCAAACACCTTGTCATATACCATATACCCCTTATAAAACTTTTTAATTAAAACACATATGAATATTTTTATTAGATAGTATACATATGAGTGAAACACTTTATTTTAATGTATTTATGTTGTGTTTGGTTCAATTTTTTATCTAGCCTTAACCCTTTACACAAGGTTTTCTTTTGCATTTGTTAACTTGTGAGGTCACGTTTACTTTCAACTTGTACTATGAGTGCAAGTTAGATACGATAGCCCATTATCTTTTATATAAACAGTACCACACAGATTTGCTCTAAAATGACTTAAAAAGACAAATACGTTAAAATATCACAAGGACTATTCTCATACATGCTAAACATGAAATTATTTTACGTGCACTGAATTTCAACCCACACCATAATAAACTATTTGGAAAAACATTCTCACAATTCTTAAAACTGTGTATGACACTGTTAAAAACAGGCAACAGAAAGCACTCACTTAAATGGCCCTTATAGTGGGAAAGTTACTATGTAATCTGTACATTAGATTATCTATTAGAACAGTTTAGATGACTTTTTTACTAATATTTTTGTGTATCCCATTTTAGTTATTTAGTGCCTTCATACAGAATAATAAGCAAGGACATATGTACATTAGGGGGATGGCAAAGAACCTTAACAGGTGGAACTATATGTGTAGGCTAAGAATGGAAGTGGATCAAGGACCAGTAGAACAACATTATAGAAATTTTAGGTGCATGAAGGTAAGATGGAAAAAGGGGCATTTCTAACAGGAAGTGATGAGTGAGAGACTACAGAATGTAAGGATGAAAGATAATATGTAGAGAATAAAGAAGAGAGCACTATATATTTTTGCTTCGCAATATGATATTTCATTGTGTTTCTTTAATACATTGATTAGTCTACTTGTTATAAAGTTGGAACTCTGACAATTCTGTCAACAGGAAACTAGATATAGATTTCCAACTCTTTTGTACTTGACTGACATTGGTCAGCCACAAGCCACCAAAACAGTAAAAAACAATCTATATATATATATATATATATATATATATATATATATATATATATATATATATATATATATATATATATATATATAAAGATGCCATATTAAAATTATTTTTTAAAAGAAAATGGTTAATTTTTAACTACATTAACAAGTACTTGTAGTATATGAAATGTTATTTATTTTAAATCCTATTTTGTTATGTGTCACCCCTGCAATATTGTGCAATCTACCCATCCCAATAAACCTTTGATATAACTATTTAATTTATAAGAGGTTAATTAGATTTTGCTTCTTTGTTTTGTCAATAACACAGTGACAGCACATTTGGTACAATATACATTAAACAATATTTAACCTTTCATCATCATTCTGGGCTCCCATGGGTATAAGATTGTCAACTATGTATAATTAATCCATTTACCTAAGTACGGATGGGGGCGCTGGGAAAAACAAATAAAAGAACTAAGCAAGTAAGCATACTGATTTCTGTGCGGTTTGGAAAACACCAGCAGTATTTGTCATAATTATAAAGTTAAGCCATGGGTGAAATAACTGGGAAAACATGGTGATTTATTTTGCACGGGGTGAATACTATCAGCACATATTTAATACAGTGACTGAGGAGAAGTGCATTCTGTAAAGTGCTACTGAAATGTATTTCTTCATTTCCCTGACAGCAACGGAAGCAATGAATACATTAAATCACTAAAAATATTTATAATATCAAAGATAAATGGAGGTCACATTTATACTTCGCTGCATGTAAAATACCCAATATTTTATAAGGTCACCTAGAGTTTGTGGGAAATTAGTCCATTTCTCTTCTGAAGAGCTGTAGACTGTCTGAAATAACTGTTTTCTAACCAAATATGACAATCGTAAATTCAATCACTCAACAAGATTTTTTTGGCTTTTCATTTCATATTTGAGTCAAACAATAAGTCATGTAGATAAAAAAAAGGTTCAAACCAATTCATTAAAAGTTAAAAAATAATTTTTTTAAAGGTCGTATTGATTTTATAAATAAAAAAAAAAACACTTTAAAAAATGGTGTTGCTTGACTTTAATAAATATGTTTCTGGGCTTAATGAGATATACAGAAGAAAAAAAATGAATATGCTGAATTTTATTAGTACACTATAGGTTAAAAAATCTATGTACATAACCTCTGCAAAGGGGTAAGTACATAGTTCAAATCAGTTCTGAAGCGGCAGTACATTCACCATCCTAATTAATGATTGGCAGTTATGCAGCATATATATGGTCATGTCCAGTGCCGGACCAGTAATGCATTGCCAGTACCAGTCATTAATGATTTTCTGTCACAATTATAAGAAAAGAAGTATAATCCAAGCCTATAGATGAGATTTTAGTGGGCGTTAAAATTTATAGGTTCATGAAACCCAACATTTTTCTTTCATGATTTAGACAGAGCATACCATTTTAAAAAACTTTCCAATTTACTTCTATTATTTAATTTGCTATATTCTCTTGGTATCATTTGTTGTAGAAACGGCAATGCACATGGGTGAGCCAGTAACATGAGGCATAAATGAGCAACCACCAATCAGCACCTCCTGAGCTTACCTATGTATGCTTTTTAACAAGGATTTCAAGAGAAAGTTGTTTAAAATTGTATTCTCTATCTGAATCATACATTTTTTTATTTAATTTCCCTTTAAGGTCATTCCAGCCCATTTGAAAACCATAAAAAACCTGGTTATCATGTAGTTTTCAAGAGGCTTTGCACTACATTAAAGAGACATGAAACCCCAATTGTTTTTAATGATTTAGGTAGAGCATACAATTTTAAACAACTTTCAAGTTTACTTCTATTACTTCTTCTGTTCAAATCAGCCAATAAGATTTCAGTAGCTCTCATCCTATTGGCTGATTTGAATGTAAAGAATCAAAACAGCCAATAGGAATGCAAGGGGCGCCATATTTAAACGCGTACCTTGAATTCACTATTCAGTGTACGGCAGCGATCATACAAAGAGGATCCTTCACTCTCCATGGTTCTACGGTCATCGGTCTTGCTCCACGCTCATCTCCTCTCCGCGCCGGCTTGGTCCTGGATGAAGAAAGAAGAGGTCCCCATTTGGAAGAAGATGTCGGCCGCTTGAAAGAAGACTTCACCGCCTGGAACAGGACCTTCTCCGCCGGACTTCAGGAACGGTGAGTACCTATTTGGGGGTTAGACTTAGGCTTTTTTTTTTTTTAGATTAGGGATTTATTGGGCACTCTTAAAAGAGCTGAATGCCCTATAAAAGGCCAATGCCCATACAAATGCCCCTTTAGGGGCAATGGGTAGTTTAGGATTTTTTTGTGTTAGGTTTTTTATTTTGGGGGATTTGGTGGGTGGGGGTTTTACTGTTAGGGGGGGCTTAGTATTTTTTAAGGTAAAAGAGCTGTTTAACTTAGGGCAATGCCCCACAAGAGGCCCTTTTAAGGGCTATTGGTAGTTTAGTATTAGGTTAGGGGGTGTTTTTATTTTGAAGAGGCTTTTTAAATTTCATAGGAATTAGGTTTAATTTGTTTTATTTTTGATCATTTGGTTTATTATTTTATGTAATGTTAGACTTTTTTATTTTTGTAATCTTAGATTAATTTAAAGTGATGGTAAATTAAATACTTTTATTTTGTGCCATTTGATGTAACATTTCAAAATAATATAAGTTTCATTCATGAAAATACACAAATTTAAAACTTACTATAGTAATTTACATATAACCGCTTCTTTGCTACTGTACGCTCTGGCAGCCCAAACACTAAGATCTTTTTTTCCCCCTGAAGTTTTCGCTATTGTCCAATGAAAATTGTGGCATTTTGCCATGTTTCAATGTAAAAAAAAAAAACAGGATCTTTTGCGCATGCGTTACCAACATCATACACAAAAGATCCAGTGTTGCTTTTTTAACATAGGAACATGCAATGATTTTCATTGGGCAACAGCAAAAAAGTCAGAAAAAAAAGGTATTAGTGTCGGGGCGGCCGGAGCATGCAGTAGCAAAAAAGTTGTTATATGTAAATTACTACAGTAAGTTTTAAATTTGTGTATTTTCATGAATGAAACATATTATTTTTAAATGTTACATCGAATGGCGTAAAATACAAGTATTATATTTACCATCACTTTAATCTTATTTTTTTTTATTTTTAAGTAATGTTTTACTTTAATTGTAACTTAGTATTTTTTAATTTAGGTAATTGGGGTTAATTTAGGGGGTGTTAGATTAGGGGGTTTAGTAATTTAGTTGATTGCGTTGTGGAGGTTTGGCGGATAAGGGGTTAATAGATTTATTAGGACTATTGTGTTGTGTGGGTTTGGCGGATTATGGGGTTAATAGTTTTATTAGGTTTATTGCGTTGTGGGTTAATGGTTTTATTAGGTTTATTGCGATGTATGTTAATGGCGGATTAGGGGTTAATAGTTGTATTAGGTTTATTGTGATGTGGGTTAATGGCGGATTAGGGGTTAATACATTTATTAGGTTTTTGTTTTTTTATTAAATAATTTTTATTGAGGTAGTAAGTAACAACAATAGAATAGGAAATATGTCCAGGCACGGATCTGAGATAATAAAGACACTTTTACAATTTTCACATGGCAAATAGACATGGGCTGAAACATTGGTGCACTAGTGTAGTAATTGTTTTCGCGATATCCAACCAGAAGTGATGCAATATATATATATACATAAAAATAAAAGCTAGTGTTATGGAATATATCAAGATCTAGAACAGAAGAATAGTAATTGACATGAATTATAGCACCACCTCCGACACCATGAACATAGAAAGTGAAACAATATATAGGAAAAACAAGTGACTGAAGCATATAACAATAAAACCTCGATTTTAGATTATATAACTAATGATCCCTACCCCAAGATAAAAGGTACGCTATAGACTAAAAGTGGAAAGAGGTAGGGAGTTGGCTTTTGTCTGGCCTCATTTAGGCCTGAATGTATGTGGGGAGGGGAATGCAGCGGGCAAGAGCCGCTCGTAGTGGAGGGGAAAGGGGGGCGGAGCCAGCTAGGATGCTGGAGAGGTGGAAACAGGGTCATGAAGCTTAGAAGTTAGAAGAGCTCTAATAAGTAGATTGAATATCAACAGTGCTGTGGCCAGTAAGTACTAGAAGCACTATGTTAAACTGTATTATACTTATTAATATACACAAGTTGTACCTAATTACTAGAGGTTCTTTATGAAACTTGTTACTATATACACGCTGTGCCCATGTATTAGAGGTACTGTATTACATGTATTTCTATATCCAAACTGTACCTATAGGTTAAAGGCACCTTGTTAGACTCGGTACAATACCCAAGCTATACTTATACGCAAGAGGGCGCATCTACAAACTAAAGACATTGTAGTGGACTTGGTACTATACATAAGCTGTATCTTTATACTATAGGCTCTGAATTATACTTGTTGCTGTACACAAGCTGACCCTATATACCAGCGGCATTGTATTATACTAGCTACTATTCTATACACAGACTGAACTTATAAACTGGAGACACTGTATTAGACTTATTACTATACACAAATGGTACCTATATACACTAGGGGGCCCTGAACTAAACTTGTTATTATACCTAAGCTTTAACTATGTACTGGAGGTACTATATTAGACCAGTTACTGTATCAAAGCTGTACTCTTACACTAGAGGGCAGAGTGTTGTACTTGTTACTATAACTAAATTGCAAAAAGCACAACTACTGTACTTGGTCTATATGATGCGTGGTGAGGTTAACCATGGTACATATAAGCAACGCTAAATAAATGGCCCTGAGATAGGAATCTGCTCTGTATATATATCACAAACATGAAATAATAGAGACAGAATGCTTGGGAACTAGCATAGCCGATGAGCTATTGTACAGATAGGTGCATCCTAGATGTGAAATAATATAGGGCCGCTTATTTTACAAGGTTATGACATTCATGTTAAAAACCACTATGAGTAAGGGATGTTGTTTGTATCTCCCCTCAGGGACGGTTGTCACCACTGGACACAGATGGAAAAGGTATATTGGGTATGACCCACCCTGATACACAGAGTGGGAAAGGATGAGGGGAGATACCTACCCTATTTTTTCTATTTTCATAAGGGGTTCAGTCATACATAGCATAAAAATAGGGTATTATATTTAAATTATCAGAATGATTATAAGCACCTGTCTATGCATCCTATACACTACAGCTTGCACACTATAGGATTCCCTAACTAAGAGTACCAACAATAAAACATAAGAACCACTCATGTAATGTGAAATTATAATAAGAATCATTCAGAGCCAGTTTAAGAAGCAGATGAGAAGTTCTATAAATAGGAGTATCCCAGTAGAACTGACTTGCATCATGCTTGAATACTAGAGGCTAAACCTATATTGTTTGTGGAAGAACTGGACTAAGACCTATAATGATACTATAGTAACACCATAAGGGAGTTTCCCACCATGCACAGAAAAAAAATAAAAAATAATAGTTGTAGAAAATACTAAATATTTCACATGTGTGATGCTAACAAAAGGCTATGACTTTAGCATAGAATATACATCTAAAGTTTAAGGTAGATGGTAAGTGGTTTTACCCTGATGTGTCCCTGAAAACTGCATAACAAATTAAATTATAAAATGTGAGTAAACCTGTAGTAATAAATAATAGCACTAAACTGTGTTGGACAAGGTAATGCAAATGGGAATCATGGTGAAGAGGCCGCGTTGCTGTAACTATAATAGGGGTGTCAAAACAAGGGAGAATTAAACATCAACATTCATAGTAGGGCAAGCTAAGAGTATCAAGAAATATTGCTGAATTGACAAGTGATATGTTCAAGTTATCATAAGGGTCATAAGATGGATACTATAGAACCAGTTTGGGTGTAAACTTAGAAAAAACATAATTTATGCTTACCTGATAAATTTATTTCTCTTGTAGTGTATCCAGTCCACGGATCATCCATTACTTATGGAATATATTCTCCTTCCCAACAGGAAGCTGCAAGAGTCCACCCACAGCAAAGCTGCTATATAGCTCCTCCCCTAACTGCCATATTCAGTCATTCGACCGAAAACATGCAGAGAAAGGAAAAACCATAGGGTGCAGTGGTGACTGTAGTTCAAATGAAAAAATTACCTGCCTTAAAGTGACAGGGCGGGCCGTGGACTGGATACACTACAAGAGAAATAAATTTATCAGGTAAGCATAAATTATGTTTTCTCTTGTTAAGTGTATCCAGTCCACGGATCATCCATTACTTATGGAATACCAATACCAAAGCTAAAGTACACGGATGATGGGAGGGACAAGGCAGGTACTTAAACGGAAGTTACCACTGCCTGTAAAAAAACCCTTTCTCCCAAAAATAGCCTCCGAAGAAGCAAGGTATCAAATTTGTTAAATTTGAAAAGTATGAAGCGCAGACCAAGACTCCGTCTTGTAAATCTGTTCAACAGAAGCCACATTTAAAAAAGGCCCAAGTGAAAACCACAGCTCTAGTAGAATGAGCTGTAATCCCTTCAGGAGGCTGCTGTCCAGCAGTCTCATAAGCTAAATGAATTATGCTTTTTAACCAAAAAGACAGAGAGGCTGCTGAAGTCTTTTGACCTCTCCTCTGTCCAGAATAGACAACAAACAAGGTGAACGGTTGATGAAAACTGTAGTAGCTTGTAAGTAAAACTTTAAAGCACAAACCACGTCCAATATTGTGTAATAGACGTTCCTTCTTTGAGGAAGGATTAGGATACAAGCATGGAACAACTATCTCTTGAGTGATGTACTTGTTAGATACCACCTTAGGAAAAAACCCAGGTTGGTACGCAGGACTACCTTATCCGTACGAAGGACCAGATAAGGAGAATCACATTGTAACACAGATAACTTGGAGACTCTACGAGTCGAGGAATTAGCTACCCAAAAGGAACTTTCCAAGATAAAGATTGATATCTATGGAACAAAAAAGGTTCAAACGGAACTTCTTGAAGAACCTTAAGAATCAGGTTTAAGCTCCATGGCGGAGCAACAGTTTTAAACACAGGCTTGGATCTAACCAAAGCCTGACCAAATGCCTGAACGTCTAGAATACCTGCCAGACGCTTGTGCAAAAAAATAGACAGAGTAAAAATCTGTCCCCTTTTAAGGAATTAGCTGACAACCCTTTTCTCAAAAACATCTTGGAGAAAAGATAATATCCTGGGAATCCAGACTTTACTCCATGAGTAACCCTTGGATTCATAACAATCAGATATTTACACCATATCTATGTTCAATTTTCCTAGAGACAGGCTTTCATGTCTGTATTAAGGTATCAATGACTGACTCGGAGAAGCCATGCTTTGATAACATCAAGCGTTCAGTCTCCAGGCAGTCCATCTCAGATTGATTCTATTTAGATGGTTGAAAGGACCCTGAGGTAGAGGGACCTGTCTCAGAAGCAGAGACCGTGATGGAAAGGATGACATGTCCACCAGATCTGCATACCAGGTCCTGCGTGGCTACGCAGGCGCTGTCAAAAACACCAAAGCCCTCTCCTGCTTGGTCTTGACCTCCGGAGGAAATCCCACTCCCCCGGAAGAAAAGTCTGACGACTTAGAAAATCCACCTCCCAGTTCTCAACACCTGGGATATGGATAGCTGATAGACAAGAGTGAGTCTCTGTCCAGTGAATTATTGTAAGACTTCTAACATCGCTAGGGAACTTCTGTTCCCCCTTGATGGCTGATGTAAGCCACAGTCGTGTATATTGTCCGACTGAGTATGATGTACCTCAGAGTTGCTAACTGAGGCCAAGTCTGAAGAGCATGGAATATCACTCCCAGTTCCAGAATATTTATTAGAAGGAGGGTCTCCTCCTAAGTCCACTATCCCTGAGCCTTCAGGGAGTTCCAGACTGCATCCCAACCTAAAAGGCTGGCATCTATTGTAACAATTGTCCCATCTGACCTGCGGAAGGTCATACCCTTGGACAGATGGACCCGACATAGTCACCAGAGAAGAGAATCTCTGGTCTCTTGGTCCAGGTTTAACAGGGGGACAAATCTGTGTAATCCCCGTTCCTCTGACTGAGCATGCATAGTTGCAGCGGTCTGAAATGTAGACGTGCAAACGGTACTATGTCCCTTGCCGCTACCATTAAGCCGATTTCATTCATGTACTGAGCCACCGAAGGGCGCGGATGGGATGAAAAAAACACGGCAGAAATTTAGAAACTTTGACAACCTGGACTCCGTCAGGTAAATTTTCATTTCTACAGAATCTATCAGAGTCCCTAGGAGGGAAACCCTTGAGATTGGGGATAGAGAACTCTTTCCTTGTTCACTTTCCACCCATGTGATCTCAGAAATGCCAGTACTACGTCCGTATGAGACTGGGCAATTTGGATGTTTGACGCCTGTATCAGGATGTCGTCTAAATAAGGGGCCACTTCTATGCCCCGCGGTCTAAGGACCGCCAAAGCGACCCCAGAACCTCCATAAAGATTCTTGGGGCTGTAGATATCCCAAAGGAAAGAGCTACAAACTGGTAATGCCTGTCTAGAAAGGCAAACCTGAAAAACGATGGTGATCTTTATGCATCACAATGTGAGGATAAGCATCCTTCAAATCCATTGTAGTCCTCTATTGACTCTCCTGGATCATAGTTAAGATGGTACGAATAGTTTCCATCTTAAATGACGGAATTCTGAGGAATTTGTTTAAGATCTTTAGATCCAAAATAGGTCTGAAGGTTCCCTCTCCTTGGGAACCACAAACAGATTTGAGTAAAAACTCTGTCCCTGTTCCTCTCTTGGAACTGGATGGATCTCGTACACAATGTAAGAATGCCTCCTTCTTTATCTGGTTTGCAGATAATTGTGAAAGGCGAAATCTCCCCTTTTTTGGGGGGGGAATCTTTGAAATCCAGAAGATATCTCTGGGATATAAATTCCAATGCCTAGGGATCCTGGGCATCTCTTGCCCACGCCTGGGCAAAGAATGAAAGTCTGCCCCCTATAGGATCCGTTACCGGATAGGGGTCCATTCCTTCATGCTGCCTTAGAGGCAGCAGCAGGCTCCTTGGCCTGCTTATCTTTGTTCCAGGTCCGATTGTCTCCAGACCGCCTTGGACTGAGCAAAAATTCCCTCTTGTTTTGCCTTAGAGGAAGAGGATGCCACACCTGCCCTGAAGTTTTTAAAAGGTACGAAAATTAGATTTTTTTTTTTTTGCCCTTGATTTAGACCTATCCTGAGGAAGGGCATGACCTTTTCCTCCAGTGATATAAGCAATAATCTCCTTCAAACCAGGCCCGAATAGGGTCTGCCCCTTGAAGGGAAGTTAAGTAGCTTATTTATTAAAGTCACGACAGCTGACCATGATATAAGCCATAGCGCTCTGCGCGCCAGAATAGTAAAAAACAGTATTCTTAGCCGTTAGTCTAGTCAAATGAACAAGGCATCAGAAAACAAAGGAATTGGCTAGCATAAGCTTGTCAAATATATTCATCCAATGGAGTCGCTTAACTGTAAAGCCTCATCAAGAGACTCAACCCAGAACGCCGCAGCAGCAGTGACAGAAGCAATGTATGCAAGGGGCTGCAGGATAAAACCCTGTTGAATAAACATTTTTTATCCATTGGATCTAAAAAGCACAACTGTCCTCGTCAGAGGTAGTGGTACGCTTAGCTAGAGTAGAAACTCTTCTCTCCACCTTAGGAACTGTCTGCCAGAAGTCCCGTGTGGTGGTAACTATTAGAAAACATTCTTCTAAAAAATAGGAGGGGAAGAGAACGGCACACCTGGTCTATCCCATTCCTTATTAAAAAAAATTTAGTAAACCTCTTTAGGTATTGGAAAAACATCAGTACACACCGGTACTGCATATTATTTATCCAGTCTACACAATTTCTCTGGCCCTGCGATTGTACACATTCATTCAGAGCAGCCAAAGCCTCCCTGAGCAACAAGTGGAGGTTCTCAAGCATAAATTTTAAATGTAGAAATATCAGAATCAGGTTAAATCATCTTCCCTGAGTCAAAAAAAAATCACCCACAGACTAAGCATATTGTGAGGTAGTATCATACATGGTTCTTAAAGCGTCTGTATGCTCTGTATCAACCCCCAGAGCTAACTGCTTTCCTTTAATTTCAGGTAGTCTGACTAATACTGCTGCCAGAATATTATTCACCACCTTTGCCATGTCTTGTAAAATAAACGCTATGGGCGCCCTTGATGTACTTGGCGCCATTTGAGCGTGAGTCCCTGAAGCGCGAGTCGAAGGGTCTGACACGTGGGGAGAGTTAGTCGGCATAACTTTCCCCTCGACAGAATCCCCTGGTAAAAGAAACGCTATGGGTGCCCTTGATGTACTTGGCGCCATTTGAGCGTGAGTCCCTAAAGCGGGAGTCAAAAGGTCTGACACGTGGGGAGAGTTAGTCGGCATAACTACCCCCACGACAGAATCCTCTGGTGATAATGTTTTTAAAGACAAAAAATTATCTTTATTGTTTAACATGAAATCAGTACATCTGGTACACATTCTAAGATGGGGTTCCACCATGGCTTTAAAACATAATGAACACAGAGCTTCCTCTATGTCAGACATGTTAGAACAGACTAATAATGAGACTAGTAAGCTTGGAAAACACTTTAAATCAAGTTAACAAGCAAATATATAAAACGTTACTGTGCCTTTAAGAGAAACAAATTTTGTCAAAATTTGAAAAACAGTGAAAAAAAGGCAGTAAAACAAACGAAATTTTACAGTACATGTAATAAGGTAACAGATCATTGCACCCACTTGCAAATGGATGATTAACCCCTTAATGCAAAAAACAGATAAAAAAAAAAAAAAATGACATAGGCGTTTTTAAAAACAGACACAACAAACTGCCACAGCCAACAGTGGGAAGCTTCAGTTAACTGTTTCTATGCAAAATTTAAGCCAGCCATGTGGAAAAAACTTAGGCCCCAATAAGTTTTATCACCAAACATATGTTAAAAAACGATTAAACATGCCAGCAAACGTTTTAAAACACATTTTTACAAGAGTATGTATCTCTATTAATAAGCCTGATACCAGTCGCTATCGCTGCATTTAAGGCTTTACTTACATTACTTCGGTATCAGCAGTATTTTCTTAGTCAATTCCATTCCTAGAAAAATATTTTACTGCACATACCTTATCTGCAGGAAAACCTGCACGCCATTCCCCCTCTGAAGTACCTCACTCCTCAGAATGTGTGAGAACAGCAAATGGATCTTAGTTACGTCTGCTAAGATCATAGAAAAACGCAGGCAGATTCTTCTTCCAAATACTGCCTGAGATAAACAGCACACTCCGGTGCCATTTAAAAATAACAAACTTTTGATTGAAGAATAAACTAAGTAGAAAGCACCACAGACTCTCACAACCTCCTATCTATGTTGAGGCTTGCAAGAGAATGACAGAATATGGCAGTTAGGGGAGGAGCTATATAGCAGCTTTGCTGTGGGTGGACTCTTGCAGCTTCCTGTTGGGAAGGAGAATATATTCCATAAGTAATGGATGATCCGTGGACTGGATACACTTAACAAGAGAAAGACTGTGAGCAATGGGAATCATAAATAAGTACTAGAGACTAGTATGTTTCTAAAGAGCTGAAGTAACATTATGTATACATAATGACTAACTGAAATTCCATTCCCAAATGCACCAGAGCATATTATACACCCTCAACCCTAGTACCACCGATCCAAGTAGCAAGGAAACACAGGCAACCCAAAACATATATTAGTAAAGAGCAAAATAGGTGACATGAGTACCCCGGGTAAGTAAGCAAGTTAGGGGGATAGGAACTGGGATATTCAGCATAGCCAATACCATAGCAGTTTGTGCAAGTAAAGGGTAAACAATATTAGAACTAAAGCATAACAAATAATATAACCATATAAGATTAAGCATAACATCCCATGCCAAAACATTTTGCTTAGTCCATTAAAGAGCTGTATGACAAAAAAGACTGCAGGCTTGTTACAAGGGGCTATGTAAAAAAAAAAAAAAAGCACTCCTAGTCATTAATTTGGGGACGTCAAGCTACAGAATCAACATTGGCCATAACATGAATAATTGAGAGTTCAGCATACAGTACCAACTGCTTTGCAAGCTTTTTTTTCCTGAAATACATCATAAGTCAATTACTGAACGGCAGTGTTCATTCTTGAAAGGTATCATCATACCAATGCCGCTGATCCCTTAGCCGACACCAGTTCTTTTATTGATTAATGTCAGTACACCAATATAATTCTTATGCAGCGATCCACCGCTCTCTCTTGGATCTGCCATTGATCGGATGTCAGTCCCTAGTACCTTAGGGATTTCAGCGTCTTCTGCCAGTGGGTACACCTTAACATTCTGAACCCTGAGTACTAAGGGTTCTGTGCTAGAATCACTACTCAGCACACCGGAGGCAAGCCTATCCATGGAGCTCAGCTCTCTAACCTGCCAAACAGCTGAATCCTGGAGTAGCTCCGCTTCTACTACATAAGCTCTTGGAGAGTGACTGTAAATCTGTCCCCCGTAATGCTGTGCATACTCAGCTTTAGAGTCATTGAGCTGTAGAAGGTTACGCTGCCCACAGTAATCTATCGTGTCTGTGAGAGCAGGGTCGGGACTCTTGGCATCTACGATACTCACTTCCTCTGGGTCTAGAGGAATGTCTCCTCTCCATTGTGGTATAGGTGAAGCGCTGGGTCTGGAGGAATTCTCGGTCTCATAAGCAGTCAGTGGACCACTATTATGGCGTACAGCCGCTCTCAGCTCCGTAATGAGAGATTGTTGATGGGTGTCCAGGGAGTGTAGTAGATTGCGCAGCGCGGACTGAATGTGCAGCTCCATGGAATATCTTAGGGCTGAGTCCATGTGCGGCAGGAGATAATGAGGAAAACCGCCAGCGATAGCTAAAGTGTATATAAGGCCTCAAAGATGGCGGCTTATCCTATGTAGGCAGTTCGTCAGGCCAGAAAGTTCTTAGCGTTAATGCAGTGTCACAGGCCTTATTTCAGGGTTATATGACATTTGCCCTGAACACTAGGACACAATCAAGAGACATAGTATAGTAGAAAGTCCCTAATCAAGCTGAATATGGCTATATATTCGATCCATGAGCAGGAGCTCTGAAGGAACATGTCCTGCTGCTACAGGTGTTGGCTCCGACCCCCACATTTATTAGGTTTATTGTGATGTGGGTTAATGGTGGATTAAGGGTTAATACATTTATTAGGTTTATTGCAATGTGGGTTAATGGCGGATTAGAGGTTAATACATTTATTACGTTTAATGCAATGTGGATTAGGGGTTAATATATTTATTAGTTATTGCAGTGGGGGTTGGCTGTTGACAGGTAGATAGATGAGTTAGGTGTTAGGTAATATTTTCAGGTAGTTACGGGAGTTACGGTGCTCACATTTTCAGTGTAAGGCTTGCTGCGCCTGCCTATGCGTGGCGAGGTGAAAATGACTTTTCTGACTAGCACTCACACCACCCTTTGTTTGAGGTGAAAATGGAGTAAAATTTCTCAATTTTCGCTGCGTAAGTCCTTGCGCTGAATATGTGATACCAATTTGCGAAGCGGTCCTATGTTAGCTTATGGGAGTAAATATACGCGCCGCATTTATATGCGGCGCTGTATATGTGATACCAAAACCGCGTAAAAAGCGGTGTCGCCCGGAAAAGCTGGCGACATACGTAATCTTGCCCATATTGTTTTGCAGTATCCATTTCAAAGCTAATTATTTTAGCTCCTCTAAAGAGGCCAATTAAGAACATATCTAAACAAGCTTATACAGTGACTGCAGCAGGGTTAGGTCTTTGAATAGTGGAGTATGACATTCCAAATCTCACAGGAAGCCCAACAAAATTTACAATTACAATTAAATTACAGGAAAAGGTAGCAAAATAGATCATGAAAGTATACGTATCATTTTTTTTTTTTTTTGCTACGCAAAGTTAAACATTTTTTTTTACCATCTCAAAATGTTTCTTGTCCCTTTAATTAACACAGAGGTAAACTCTAGACAAATTAAAAATTCTCAATCTTATTATTGCATTATTTATAAAAAAAATAACAATGGGGTCGATTCCAATCTAGTCAATTTTTTACTGCTGTTTTTTATCTCCCAATACACCATTTTTGACATTAGAACAATCACAAAAAATAACACCATTCTCGTATTGTAAAAATCTTGTATCTGATATCAGAAAAGTCTCCCATACGACAGAATCAACTAAATATCAAAAACTAAATGGACACATCAAATTGAACAGCTAAAGGACTAGATAAATGCTCAATACCCACAGATCGACTGATAGAACTTATCAGATAAACGATAATACACACATATACACACATGCACAAATACACATACATGCACATATACACACAAAACCACACGCGCATATGCACACACATATACATAGATTCAGACATATATACACAAACACACACAATTACAGACATATATACACACAGTCATACACACACATTCATACACACACACATACTTATACACAGTTACAGACATATAAACACAAACACACACATGCACATATACACAAACACGCATACACATGCACAGATATACAAACACCCACACATACACACATGTATACACAAACACATACATATACACACAAGTATAAACACAAGCATCCGCACACACACACACATGCAAAAATACACATACACACATGCACATATAAAGTGCACAAACACACACATACACAGTACACAAACACACACATACACTTATAAACACACTTGCACATACACATACATACAAACACACACACATAGATACATATACACACATACACATATAAACACACATGCACACACACATATATACAAACACACGCATACACACATAGTCACACCTACACATACACATATATACACCTACACATACACATACACATATATACACACACACACACACACATAATCTCCCACAAATATACATATATACACCCACACACATATATACACCCACACACACATATACACCCACACACACATATACACCCACACACACATACAGTATATACACACACATACAAGCATACACACACACATACAAACATATACACACAAATATATACACATACACACACATATATACAAACACACACATATAAACAACACATACACACATATGTACAAACACATACACACACAGACATACACACACACACACACATATACACACATATGCATATACACATCAAACACAGATAAACATACATCCACACATAAGAATTTACACTGATTCCTTTCCAATGACAGCCGCATGTACCTAACTCTGCACACTACAGAACAGCCCTCCCAATTCCACTAAACTTGAATGGAAGTAGCATCGCATCCATGCACCAACACATCATGTGCAGTCAAGCAGGTGCTTAGATAGCAAATACCTGTGTGAAGCAATGGTGCACACATCGAACAGTGCAATTTGCTGGCTCCTAAAAGAAAATTGTATATAAATCTATCATAACTATTCAGTTTAGAGCCAGGCAATGTGTGCCTCACTTTTTTCTTTGTGACAGCAGTCAGTCAGTCTGGCTATGCTCTTGGGGGAGGGCAATTGCCCTGTTGCCACCCCTGGACCGCTCTCTACATCACTACACAACAGAAATGGACAAGGAAGAAGGTGGAGTATAGAAGGGAACACCGTCTTGATAAAAAAATCTAATTCAAAAGAAATTTGGTACGGAAAAAAAAGATACCGATTTGCAATAGCATAATATGTACATATAAAAACGTAAGTTTAAACACGTAAAATTTACCATGACTTAATGCCACACAATTAATTGAGAGTATTTTTAAGAAAACCTTTGTTCTAACACATTAGGCAGTTATCATCCTTATTTAAATATTACCAGTTTTTAAGCACCTAGATACTATATGGGCAAGATTATGAGTGGAGCACTATTTATCACTCCCACTCATGCATTAACTTTTCTAGAAGTAAACTTTATTTATGCTTTTTTTTTTTTTATTTGCTTGTGTGCTAACTCGACGTTCAGAAAAAAAAAAAAATTTGAATATCACAACCACGTTAATGTATTCCCCCATAGACTGAAATTGAGTGCGAAATGTGGAGGGAAAAAATAATACCCAAAAAGTCC
The DNA here is from genome assembly GCF_027579735.1 of Bombina bombina. Lineage (NCBI taxonomy): Eukaryota > Metazoa > Chordata > Amphibia > Anura > Bombinatoridae > Bombina > Bombina bombina. The sequence goes on along the minus strand of NC_069500.1, from coordinate 609,609,648 downwards.
TGCAAACCCGATCGCTAACCCATCATGAAATATTCATATTTATAAGATGAAAGAAAAAGAGGGTGCCCAATAGTGAAATACGTCTTGGCAGTCTTGATAACCCAAAATAGTATTAAAATATACTCACAAACAATCTTGCACTCGATAGTGCTAAAAAAGCAGGCTGAACCATCAGAGCCGTCCAGCGTCCAGATGACTCACACTCCGGTATCCACGATAGCAGAAAGGAAACACAGAAGGCATCAAATTTGAAGTGGTTCCCTGATAAAAAAGCTGAGCACTGTGGTCTCTGATAGTGTTATACACAAACCAAACAAACACTTGCTGGTGTTAGAGAGAGGATTGATACTTCCCCCCCCCCCCTCCCAGTAAATATTGCTCAAAGAGTATAAGTAAAAACAACAGATTTTAATCAAATTCACAACGCATTTCTCAGTATAAAAGTTTCTTCAGGTGATCTTTCAATAATATTTCACTTTCCAATTTTCTTTATATAGAAGAATATGTTCTATTTATTCATAAATAAATATATAAATATATATACAGAATGAGGAAGAAAGGAAGCTGAGTCCTGAAGTCAGTAATAAGGGTTTATTTTGGAGCAAACTTCAAAATGTCAGGTGAGCTCCTATCTTACGCGTTTCGCGCATGGGCACATGCGCTTCATCAGAGATATCAGTCTCTGCCGGCCAGGATCCTTATAAGGGTGAGTGAGGCCAATCAGGATGGATGAGGTCATTGGCTATTGTGATGTAGAACGATTACTTGCATAGGTATTTAGGTGGTCACCCACTGGTTAATCACATAGATCCTGGTCGACATGAGACTGACAGAACAGATTATTAATAAACAATTGTCTATGTATATAATACTTGCTTATACATAATATTTCAGACATATATATGTATACATTTAAATCATTGCAATGTTAGAAAGGGTCACAATAAGAGGGAACATTTTGAGTTTGCTAGCTAAGTGTTAAACATTAGTTATGACCTCACTGTTTATATGTCTAATGACAACATTATGTTATGGTAAAACAACAGAGCTATTTTTGCAAACATCAGATAGAATAGAACCCCTTAATCTGGGATAGTACTGTAACTATACTAGACAAAGCAATTGGTGGGCCTCAATGGGTCCACACAGTGTGTATAAAATATCAATTAGTTAAAAGTATTAATAACATTCTATAACCCCATATACAGAAATATATATAGATGTATATATATATATATATATATATATATATATATATATATAAATACCACATTTTAGATCTACAAGGGAGGAATGTGTATTCTTCTCTATTTTAATGTGGCCCCTAAATAGTATGCGACTAGTGAGTGTATTCCACTCTATTTGGTGGATAGATGAATAAACATCAGTATAGTGATCCTCTCTAAAATAATTATATATACAATAGAGAGAGAGCATGACTCTAAATGTTTCATACTATAAGGGGGAGCTGGTGTATGTTACCTACCTAACCAGCTATAAGATGGCTACACTAAAAAAGGGGGTAATAACTAATGGATCAACATAATAAAAACATATGTGTATAAAACTTGAGACAAAACTTGCTTTTTTGATTATTAGAAGAGGGACAAGTCTGACTTGGTTTGGATCGCATTGGAATAGTTATGTCCCTTGGTGGATACCTTATTTATCTCTTTTGTTTGTCTCTTTTTCTTTCTTTGTCTTTTTTGCCTTCTTTTGTGTGGGGATTTTCAGACTAAAGATAACTGAATGGGGGGATCCTGTTTACTCTATATATAGATTCACATCATACCTTTTGTTCATACCCTGGGGTACCCTAGTTTGTAACATAAAAATCCAGTATACTTCTCTTTTAGAAAGTGTTTTATTTCTGTCTCCCCCTAACGGATTGCTAATTATGTGTTCTATTGCTTTAAATGTGAAATGGGTCAGTTTTTGTGCATGTGTATGAAAATGTTTGGCCATTGGTGTTCTAGGGAATTCTTCTTCTATTGACAAGAGATGTTCTCTTATGTGGTCTTTTAGAGGGCATGTCGTGATTCCTACATATTGATGTTGACAGAGTGAGCATGTGATTAAATAAATAATGTATGTTGATGTGCAGTCCATTCTGGTGGTTATCGGATATGATTTGTGTGTCTGTGAAGAGGTAAAGGTAAAACTTTTGTCGGTATATTTACAACTTTTACAAGGTACATGGCCACATCTATAATTACCTTTAGTTGGAGTCAGCCAATTAGTGGTTGGTGGGATTTTATGATGAAACTTGTGTGTGATCTTGTCTCGTATTGTTGGTGCTCTTTTGGCTACAAATCTAATGTGTTTCTGTAGTTTGTCCCTCAAGGTAATGTCACTATTAAGTACAGGTAAGTATTTCTTAATAATTCTAGTGATAGTATAAAATTGGTTGCTGTAGCTGGTGACAAAGCATATGTCTTCTTTAGAGGTGGATCTGGTTATGTCCTTATTATTACTATTGGATGTGCTATTAACTGCTTTGCTGTTTCATAGTAATGTCCTGTCCATTCTCATTACTTGAGATTTCACTTTGAGAAGGAGACTTCTTTTGTATCCTCTAGCTACTAATCGATTAGTAAGTTCGTCTGCTTGTTTGATGTATAGCTGGAGGGAACTGCAGTTTCTCCGCAGCCTAAGATACTGGCCCTTAGGAATGCCTCTTTGTGTGTGGGGGGCATGGCAGGAATCTGCTCTTAGTATCGTATTTCTCGACAGTGGTTTCCTAAAGGTACTGGTTATTATTTCTCCTTCGCTGTTGTGTTCTAATGTAAGATCTAAAAAATTAATGATGTGATCATTATTTTGATGCGTAAAAGTTAAGTTCAGTGTATTGTTGTTGAAATGATCAATGATCTCCTGCATAGTGAGTTCTGTATTTTTCCTATAGATCAGGATCAGGTCATCTATGAATCTACCATATACAACTACTTTGTCCTCGAGGGCCACCCCACCCCCAAAGAGGTGGAGATGTTCAAAATACCCCATATACAAGTTTGCATATGAGGGGCAAACTTGGCCCCCATGGCGGTGCCACATCTCTGGAGGTTTATTAGAAGAGGGACAAGTCTGACTTGGTTTGGATCGCATTGGAATAGTTATGTCCCTTGGTGGATACCTTATTTATCTCTTTTGTTTGTCTCTTTTTCTTTCTTTGTCTTTTTTGCCTTCTTTTGTGTGGGGATTTTCAGACTAAAGATAACTGAATGGGGGGGATCCTGTTTACTCTATATATAGATTCACATCATACCTTTTGTTCATACCCTGGGGTACCCTAGTTTGTAACATAAAAATCCAGTATACTTCTCTTTTAGAAAGTGTTTTATTTCTGTCTCCCCCTAACGGATTGCTAATTATGTGTTCTATTGCTTTAAATGTGAAATGGGTCAGTTTTTGTGCATGTGTATGAAAATGTTTGGCCATTGGTGTTCTAGGGAATTCTTCTTCTATTGACAAGAGATGTTCTCTTATGTGGTCTTTTAGAGGGCATGTCGTGATTCCTACATATTGATGTTGACAGAGTGAGCATGTGATTAAATAAATAATGTATGTTGATGTGCAGTCCATTCTGGTGGTTATCGGATATGATTTGTGTGTCTGTGAAGAGGTAAAGGTAAAACTTTTGTCGGTATATTTACAACTTTTACAAGGTACATGGCCACATCTATAATTACCTTTAGTTGGAGTCAGCCAATTAGTGGTTGGTGGGATTTTATGATGAAACTTGTGTGTGATCTTGTCTCGTATTGTTGGTGCTCTTTTGGCTACAAATCTAATGTGTTTCTGTAGTTTGTCCCTCAAGGTAATGTCACTATTAAGTACAGGTAAGTATTTCTTAATAATTCTAGTGATAGTATAAAATTGGTTGCTGTAGCTGGTGACAAAGCATATGTCTTCTTTAGAGGTGGATCTGGTTATGTCCTTATTATTACTATTGGATGTGCTATTAACTGCTTTGCTGTTTCATAGTAATGTCCTGTCCATTCTCATTACTTGAGATTTCACTTTGAGAAGGAGACTTCTTTTGTATCCTCTAGCTACTAATCGATTAGTAAGTTCGTCTGCTTGTTTGATGTATAGCTGGAGGGAACTGCAGTTTCTCCGCAGCCTAAGATACTGGCCCTTAGGAATGCCTCTTTGTGTGTGGGGGGCATGGCAGGAATCTGCTCTTAGTATCGTATTTCTCGACAGTGGTTTCCTAAAGGTACTGGTTATTATTTCTCCTTCGCTGTTGTGTTCTAATGTAAGATCTAAAAAATTAATGATGTGATCATTATTTTGATGCGTAAAAGTTAAGTTCAGTGTATTGTTGTTGAAATGATCAATGATCTCCTGCATAGTGAGTTCTGTATTTTTCCTATAGATCAGGATCAGGTCATCTATGAATCTACCATATACAACTACTTTGTCCTCGAGGGCCACCCCACCCCCAAAGAGGTGGAGATGTTCAAAATACCCCATATACAAGTTTGCATATGAGGGGCAAACTTGGCCCCCATGGCGGTGCCACATCTCTGGAGGTTTATTAGAAGAGGGACAAGTCTGACTTGGTTTGGATCGCATTGGAATAGTTATGTCCCTTGGTGGATACCTTATTTATCTCTTTTGTTTGTCTCTTTTTCTTTCTTTGTCTTTTTTGCCTTCTTTTGTGTGGGGATTTTCAGACTAAAGATAACTGAATGGGGGGGGATCCTGTTTACTCTATACATAGATTCACATCATACCTTTTGTTCATACCCTGGGGTACCCTAGTTTGTAACATAAAAATCCAGTATACTTCTCTTTTAGAAAGTGTTTTATTTCTGTCTCCCCCTAACGGATTGCTAATTATGTGTTCTATTGCTTTAAATGTGAAATGGGTCAGTTTTTGTGCATGTGTATGAAAATGTTTGGCCATTGGTGTTCTAGGGAATTCTTCTTCTATTGACAAGAGATGTTCTCTTATGTGGTCTTTTAGAGGGCATGTCGTGATTCCTACATATTGATGTTGACAGAGTGAGCATGTGATTAAATAAATAATGTATGTTGATGTGCAGTCCATTCTGGTGGTTATCGGATATGATTTGTGTGTCTGTGAAGAGGTAAAGGTAAAACTTTTGTCGGTATATTTACAACTTTTACAAGGTACATGGCCACATCTATAATTACCTTTAGTTGGAGTCAGCCAATTAGTGGTTGGTGGGATTTTATGATGAAACTTGTGTGTGATCTTGTCTCGTATTGTTGGTGCTCTTTTGGCTACAAATCTAATGTGTTTCTGTAGTTTGTCCCTCAAGGTAATGTCACTATTAAGTACAGGTAAGTATTTCTTAATAATTCTAGTGATAGTATAAAATTGGTTGCTGTAGCTGGTGACAAAGCATATGTCTTCTTTAGAGGTGGATCTGGTTATGTCCTTATTATTACTATTGGATGTGCTATTAACTGCTTTGCTGTTTCATAGTAATGTCCTGTCCATTCTCATTACTTGAGATTTCACTTTGAGAAGGAGACTTCTTTTGTATCCTCTAGCTACTAATCGATTAGTAAGTTCGTCTGCTTGTTTGATGTATAGCTGGAGGGAACTGCAGTTTCTCCGCAGCCTAAGATACTGGCCCTTAGGAATGCCTCTTTGTGTGTGGGGGGCATGGCAGGAATCTGCTCTTAGTATCGTATTTCTCGACAGTGGTTTCCTAAAGGTACTGGTTATTATTTCTCCTTCGCTGTTGTGTTCTAATGTAAGATCTAAAAAATTAATGATGTGATCATTATTTTGATGCGTAAAAGTTAAGTTCAGTGTATTGTTGTTGAAATGATCAATGATCTCCTGCATAGTGAGTTCTGTATTTTTCCTATAGATCAGGATCAGGTCATCTATGAATCTACCATATACAACTACTTTGTCCTCGAGGGCCACCCCACCCCCAAAGAGGTGGAGATGTTCAAAATACCCCATATACAAGTTTGCATATGAGGGGCAATCTTGGCCCCCATGGCGGTGCCACATCTCTGGAGGTAGTAGTGGACCTCGAAGACAAAGTAGTTGTGTGTGAGGAGAAATCTGGTGAGTTCTTCAATAAAAATGATAAATTCTTCTGGGTAACTTGTGTGCCTTCTTAACATGTATGTTAAAGCTTTGAGGCCTTCCTCATGGGGGATGCTTGAGTAGAGGGCTGAAACAGCTATAGATAGCCAAGTATAGCTGTCTTGCCAGGTAATTGCTTGAATTTGTTGTATCAGATGTGTGCTGTCACGTATATACCCAGGTAAAGACTTGACTATGGGTTGTAAGACATTGTCTAGCCAATTCCCCACTCTCTCGCACAGTGAGCCTCTACTGGCTACTATTGGTCTGCCAGGTGTATCAATGAGAGTTTTATGTATTTTAGGTACTGTGCGAAAGGTGGGGATGGTAGGATATTCTACTAGACAGAAAGTGGCTGTTTCTTGAGTTAAGAATCCATCTTCCACAGCTGTGTCTAACAGTGTGTGGAGTTCTTGTTTGAATTTATGTGTTGGGTTGTAGGTCAATTTTAGATATGTCTCACTGTCATTGAGTTGTCTATATGCTTCTCTTTTGTAATCCTCAGTATTGAGGATTACTACTGCCCCCCCTTTGTCCGCCGGGGTAATCACTATGTCCTTATTGGTACTGAGTGATTTAAGTGCTGATTGCTCAGTGATAGATAGATTGTGGTTTCTTGCGTAGTTAGTGGTGGTACTAGTGGTGTTCTCTAAGGAGGAATGTAAACTGGTAAGTTCAGATTCTACAAGATTTTGAAACATCTCTATTGCTTCACTTCTACTGTGAACTGGGTAGAAATAAGATTTGGTGTGTAGTGAAGTTTTAAGTATAGGGACAGTATTATGAGTGCTAGCCTCTCTAAGTGTTATGGCTTGAAGTGAAGTGAGTGTGTGCAGATCACATAGGTCTCTGAATAGTAAGCCTATGGATTCAACATTTTTGTGTGCTGTATCTGCTGGAAGTGAGTTGTGCTCTTGTTCATGATCTGTATATGTGATTTGTGAAAAATGTTTGTATAGTGTGATTTTTCTCACCAGGGCATTTACATCCAAAATGGTGGAAAACAAATCAAAGTGGGTGGAGGGTGCAAAAGATAACCCTTTATTTAATAGACTAATTTGTGAGCTAGTGAGGGTGATGTCTGATAAGTTTATTATGGATCCTACTTCTTCTGTGTGGTCTTTTTTATTCTGCTTGAGTAACGTAGTGGTAGATCCTTTTTTGGTGTGCTACTAGTGATAGGTGTTTGGACTAGGGTTGATAATTTTATCCTGCCATCAGAAGTGCTGTGACTGGTTGTTTCGTCGTTAGAGGTGTGTTCTTGTGTGTTTTCTACAATCTGTGAGCCCTCTGTATTGTCTGTGTCAATACTTGAAAATGTGACTCATTTGGCATTGGGTGTATGCTGAAAGGTGCCTTTTCTTTTGTTTTTGTTCTTGTTTTTGTTACTATGTTGGGAGTGATTTCTTTGTCTATTAGGTTTGTCTTGTTGCCAGGAATACACTATGTCTAATACGTAATCCTTTACATCTCTTTGGTATTTGCTAACTTTTCTTTCTGAAAGTGTAGAATCTAGTTGTTGCATGGTTGAATCTAATTGTGTTTTGTAATCTATGTATTTTTTTGTCTGTTCAAATGGTTTAAGGGACTCTATGATCTCTTCTATCTGTGTTAGTAGAGAGTCCCTCTCTTCATTCTTGTGTTTGAGCCGCTACTTCATCAAAATGATGGAGCAGTTGGTCAGATTATTGTTCAGATTATTGTTCCATTCCTCCAAAGGAAGGGTATTTTTTAATCCTGAGCCCCCTAGGGACTTTTCTTTCATTAATGTAGAGTTCTAAGAACTCAATGTCCCACCAAAGGTTACTTTCTTTGTATTTTTTACTTTCCAAGTCAGAAAAAATATGGGTTAAGTCCCTCTCTAATGGTTCTTCTGTTCTGACGGAGTCACCTTTTAATGCTTTACTCATTATAAGTTTTCGTCTGTCTATGTCTACTACTCCTGTGAGAGTGTTACTTTCAGCCATAATGATGAGCTAATGTGTCACAGTGTTTTGATATACCCGTGTATAAATACAAAGCTATGTGTTTGTATAGAAGCCTGACAAAAATAGTTAGGAAACTAGAGAGGCTAAGGATCCTGTAAGAGGGATCATGAGATATAGTGTCCAAGCTAGAAGCTTGCACAATGTACAAAAGATTTTTTTGTTAACAATTTGAGTAATAATAAGCAAGTAATAGATATACTTAAAGTTAATGCTTAGTATGATATAGTAAAAGACTCAAATATGTGGCAAGTGTAATGCTACAGTGATGTGCCAATAAATATATAAATATATACAAGTGGGCAGGGTTCAATCCTAATTAGTATAGAACTTGAATGGCTTGAATTAATATTGAATCTCTTAAAAAATATTTAGAGATGTTTGAACCACCTGCTCTGGTCAGTAATGAATATATAGTTCACCGTTGCACTTGCAAAATGATGACAATACACAATCAGGATAGAGATTAAGATTGGATCAGTACTGCCAAATAAAGATACTTCCTCTTAGTTGTTATTGCACAGTTCATTGTTTTAGACCAATATGATAACCCAAGTACACAACAGGGATAAATGCAAAAGGCCAGTCCAGTTCGTTATTATAGACCAATATGATAACCCAAGTACACAACAGGGATAAATGCAAAAGGCCAGTTCATGTGCTATATCCACTGATTAGCTATGTCAGTTCAGTGTTCCAGTGGTTTAGAGAGTCAGTGAATGCTTTAGTTGTTTATGAGACGTCAGTAGGCAATACAATCCATTGACATCAAGGCAGAATTAGGTATGATACTAATGTGTATGTCAATTCTAGGGAGTACTCACTAATAACAGTCTCTGTCCTAGGCCGCTCTGTAGTTGTCAGTAAAAGTGGACGTGCTTTGGGGGGACCCGATTCTGGAGCCTAGCTTCTTCAATGTCGCTGTCGAGGTGGGGATAAACAGTATGTACCTGCGATCCGGAGTAGGTCCTCCTGAGTGATCCCAAGGTCCTCTGTTCTCCGTAAGTGAGTGTCCGTTTGCTTGCCAGTGTTAGGCGTCTGTGCGTGTCGACTCTCGATGACCTCACTTGCAAGCGACTCTTTCCTCGTTGGTCAGGTGAGCGTGTCGCTCTGGTTGTGCGCAGCTCTACGGGTCCCTGTGAGGTAAAGCTCAAGGCGTCCTTGCGATGACGGCAGTCGAGCGGAGAAGTGAGTACTCCAAAGAGATCTTGGAGAGTACAGTATGCAGCTTCAGGGTGGGACTCAGCAGATAGCGGATCCTCCTACCGCCGGATGCATACAGAATGAGGAAGAAAGGAAGCTGAGTCCTGAAGTCAGTAATAAGGGTTTATTTTGGAGCAGGCTTCAAAATGTCAGGTGAGCTCCTATCTTACGCGTTTCGCGCATGGGCACATGCGCTTCATCAGAGATATCAGTCTCTGCCGGCCAGGATCCTTATAAGGATGAGTGAGGCCAATCAGGATGGATGAGGTCATTGGCTATTGTGATGTAGAACGATTACTTGCATAGGTAATTAGGTGGTCACCCACTGGTTAATCACATAGATCCTGGTCGGCATGAGACTGACAGAACAGATTATTAATAAACAATTGTCTATGTATATAATACTTGCTTATACATAATATTTCAGACATATATATGTATACATTTAAATCATTGCAATGTTAGAAAGGGTCACAATAAGAGGGAACATTTTGAGTTTGCTAGCTAAGTGTTAAACATTAGTTATGATCTCACTGCTTATATGTCTAATGACAACATTATGTTATGGTAAAACAACAGAGCTATTTTTGCAAACATCAGATAGAATAGAACCCCTTAATCTGGGATAGTACTGTAACTATACTAGACAAAGCAATTGGTGGGCCTCAATGGGTCCACACAGTGTGTATAAAATATCAATTAGTTAAAAGTATTAATAACATTCTATAACCCCATATACAGAAATATATATAGATGTATATATATATATATATATATACCACATTTTAGATCTACAAGGGAGGAATGTGTATTCTTCTCTATTTTAATGTGGCCCCTAAATAGTATGCGACTAGTGAGTGTATTCCACTCTATTTGGTGGATAGATGAATAAACATCAGTATAGTGATCCTCTCTAAAATAATTATATATACAATAGAGAGAGAGCATGACTCTAAATGTTTCATACTATAAGGGGGAGCTGGTGTATGTTACCTACCTAACCAGCTATAAGATGGCTACACTACAAAAGGGGGTAATAACTAATGGATCAACATAATAAAAACATATGTGTATAAAACTTGAGACAAAACTTGCTTGATAGTGTTATACACAAACCAAACAAACACTTGCTAGTGTTAGAGAGAGGATTGATACTTCCCCCCCCCAGTAAATATTGCTCAAAGAGTATAAGTAAAAACAACAGATTTTAATCAAATTCACAACGCATTTCTCAGTATAAAAGTTTCTTCAGGTGATCTTTCAATAATATTTCACTTTCCAATTTTCTTTATATAGAAGAATATGTTCTATTTATTCATAAATATATATATATATATATATATATATATATATATAAATTATGTTTTTTGGTAAACTATATATCTATACATATATATATATATATTTATATGTATATATATATATATATATATATATATATATATATATATATATATATATATATATATATATATATATATATATATATATACACACATATATAAATGCTCCACTATGGGATCCAGCACTCACTCTCTCCAAAGCTTACAACAGCCGGGGTGCAATTCAAAATGCAAAATTCAGTCCATCACCATGTTACTTTGTTATTAAACGTTTTCGGGATTACCCCTGTCCTCAAACTAAAAGTATACAAACAATAAAATCCACTTACCACCATGAAATAGTGCTCCCACCACCAGAAACACGCCCATCGATCACCACTGGCGTCCTTCAGGCGCAACTGTGCATGCGCCGAAGACAATACAGAGTAATCGAAGAGACAAACCTTTAAACTATTAAAGAGATACACACCATGGATTACTTGACACTCATAGCAACCCACAACCAAACAAAACATAACAAATCGACTCCAATATGTTATACATCCTATTTGATAAACATTAGACAAACTACCACTTTAAGGCATTAAGAAGTAATCCACTCCTATATTAACATTAAACTTGCTAAGCTAAGCTTACTATGCCAATATCCTCAAATATATTCAGATAATGCAACTACAATAAATTAATTGCTAACTACCTATGTATTCTGTTGGAAACCATTATACTATGAAACTCTTTCTATAGCTATATTGGACTTCATATCACTTAGCTAATGGAACCTCCTATTTACAATCAGACACATCAGGAGAAAGAGAAATAAAGTATCAGAAGCCCACTACGAAAATCACTGGAAATCCAAATTAGTGTTAAGTCCCTTGGGAAATAATGTATCCAGATCGAAAATCCAACGGGACTCCCTTTGTAGCAGGCTTCTGGCTCTATCACCACCCCTTGGTCTCATAGGTATATGGTTTATTATGATGTATATGAGGTCTGAAATGGCATGTTTAGACTCTAGAAAATGTCTGGCAACTGGCTGGTCTGATCCGTCATTTTTAATGGCTGACCGTATTGCAGACCAGTGATTCGCCATTCGAGTCCTCAGATCATCCTGGGTCTTATGCACGTAAAATATGCCACATGGGCAATGCAAGAGATATACAACATATTTCATGGTGCATGTGACCCTATGTCTAATATAGAACTTTTTTTCAAGGATGTATGAAGAAGTTACTCTGGGTTAGACCCCCACATGTTGTACATCCACTACATTGGAAGCAACCATTTTTGGGGGTACTTAACCAAGTTTTATTGGTATAGCTATCCTTGAGGTCTGGCAGCAGATCCTTCAAAGAGCATCCTCTCCTAAACCCCACCATAGGGGCATCCATCTGCATAAGTGGCAACAATTTATCTGTGGAGATAATATCCCAGTTCTCTCTTAGGGTTCATGAGAAACCAAGTCGCTCCGGGTAAAGGTAGTAGTGAAGATCATCCTTTCTCTATTCATCTCCTTTGCTGTCTTCATCAGTGCTTTCTTCTGTGTCATTATTCATTGTTTCCAGGGCATGTTGTAGATGGGCTACGCCATAGCCTCTTTCCCTGAACCTCAGCTCCATCGTGGAGATTTGCTCATTCTTTCTATCCTCTTCAGTATTATTGTGGACCACCCTTTTAAACTGTGACACTGGTAGCGCACATTTTAAACTCGGTGGATGGCAGCTTGTCACTTCCAACAGCGAATTCCTGTCAGTTTCCTTTTGGAATAAGGTGGTACAAAAAGCATCAACACCCTTATAGATCCGAATATCCAGAAAGTAAATTTGTTGATTGTGATAAGTAATTTTAAACTGAACTTGAGGGTTCACTTTATTTCAGTAGTTCAACGCTGCTGTAACTCCACACCAACAACAAACCATCGATGTAGCGTCTGAATAATTTTACTTTTGAATCAAACAATAGATCCGTCTCGAAACGTTCCATTAATAAGTTAGCATAGGATGGGGCCACATTGGACCCCATCACTGTGCCAGTAATTTGTAAGAAAAAATATCTTTCAAATTTGAAGTAGTTGCAATTTCAAACAGAAGTCAAGGAGCTGCATTATCACATCAATTGGAGGGCCAATATATGGATATTTCAACAGATGATAAAACACTGCAGACATACCTTCATCATATGAAATAACAGTGTAAAGGCTGGTCACATCAAGTGTGACCAGAATATCATCATAAACAAATTCAGGCCAAGATTGTAATAGCTTAATCAGCTCCATTGAATCCAGTAGGAAGGAGAGGGTGTTATGTACCAGAGGTTGTAGCAGTGCATCCAAAAATGTGCTATTGGTTGGAGAATAGAACCCCTAGCAGATACTTTTGGTCTACCTGGTGGGGGTTTTATGCACTTTGGGTAAAGTGTAAATAACTGATACTTTTGGATTATCCACTCTTAGTTAGTCGCCTAGAGGTTTTGTAATGATGTTAAGCTGTAACCGATTCTCCAGATAACCATCAATCTTGCTTTTGAAGGATTTTGTAGGATCCTGGGTTAACTGCCTATATACAGTAATATCAGATAGTTGATTCATGACTTCTCCCCTGTGATTACAATAGTCCTGGAGTACCAAAGCACCCCCTTATCCGCCTTTTCCGCCTCTCTTATGACCAAATCCTTAATCTCCTGCAAGCCTTTAAGTGCTTGTCTCTTCTCTTGTGTTAAATTGTTGTGAATAGTGCCTTTTTTGATATGTTGATCCTCCAACATCTGATCCTTAGTCATTCTAGCATAAGTGTTGATGCAGATGGATGCCCCTATGGTGGGGTTCAGACTTCAAGGATAGTTATACCAATAAAACTTGGTTAAGTACCCCCAAAAATGGTTGCTTCCGATGTAGTGGATGTACAACATGTGGGGGTCTAACCCAGAGTAACTTCTTCATACATCCTTGGTCTTGTAAAAAGTTCTATATTAGACATAGGGTCACATGCACCACAAAATATGTTGTATATCTCTTGCATTGCCCATGTGGCATATTTAACGTGGGTAAGACCCAGGATGATTGGGGGACTCAAATGGCGAATCACCGGTCTGCAATTCGGTCAGCCATTAAAAATGGTGAATCAGACATTTTCTGGAGTCTAAACATGCCATTTCAGACCTCAGATACATCATAATAGACCATATTTTTAGGTATAGATATATACAGATAAATATAGGAATATCTATTTAAAATACTTATTTTACATATTCCCCTATGTGAAGAACATTGGAATGTGAAATATTTGCAGTATATAAATAGTTAAACACTTTATTAAATATGAATATTGCATAAATATGTTTTTACATGTTTTCATTTACTTTACTGCGAAGGGCTCCAATGCACTTTTATATACGTCTATATATGTGTACATGTGTATGTATGTGTTTATATACATATAAATTTCTGTAAATACATATACACACATATAAATATATAAATACATATGTACACACATATAAACACACACACAGAGGCACATATATATGTCTGAGGAAGGGGATACTTTGTCTCTGAAACGTTACATTAAATGTTTGGTGTTAAAAAAGTCCAGTGAGTGCAGGTTTTTGCTATCTATATATATTTATGTATATATATTTATATATATACACACATTCATATACATATTTAGACGTGTATGAATGTATCTCTATGTTAAAGCCATTTGCCTGCCTTTTTCCTTCTAACACCTGAGATCTCATATATTTGAGCCATTATAAACAGCTGTGCTCACCTCACTACAACATAAGGACTCACAAGCCAGGCCAGGTCTTTCTGCAGACAGCTTACTGCATCTTAATAAGCAAACTGCTCATCCTAATGCTATAATGCTGGGTACATGAGTAGGGGTTACACAATCATATTGAGGGATTCTATAAAAAAGTCAAGATACATAAAACAGACTAAAAATAACAAAACAATTTAACACAGGAGGAGAAGAGGCCTGCTGCAAAGAGCTCACAGTTCCCATTGTTCCAATATAGTCTCTGCTTTAGATAATAACAGCTGGAACTAAATGAATTCCCAGGATTCCAAGTGTCAATAGTTTAAATTTTGGTCAACAAGATATTGCTTATTTTTCTTAAAAAGAATGCAATGTTTTGTATATTATATTTGATTTAGAATGCCCTTTTTATTTTATTGTTTATTTATTAATGTATCTAGTAGTAAGACATGTTTAATATATGCTGTATATGGTGTAGAGAAATACAGTGTATTTGTCACTTTATAGTGATCTGTGTTATGCCACTACTAAAATATAATGTTATGTTCTAGGATTTATTTAATATACTCTGTATTATTGTTGCCATTGCTCATGATGTATATAACTTGTTGCTATAATTAACTCATTATTTACTGTTGATTTGCTCCATATTGAAAGTACATTCTAGTGAGCTTCATTATTTTCTATGGAGGTAAGCTTCCTGTTTCAGCCCATTTCTTAGATCATTCTGTGATGTCCATTTGAGGTTTGGTGTGATTTTTCTCTCCTGCTGATGATTTTAAGATCTTACAACCCTAAAAGTGAATGATTGTCCATCATTTTTAACGAACCTCTATGAATAAAAAAAATGTATTCATAATCTGTTTTCTAAAACTCCAGTAACTCTATATTTGGCAAAACCAAGCACCACGGGTAATCGCTTACTTTAACTGTCACATGAACTTTAATTAAAAAAAAAAAAAATTGTGGGGGTTTAGCTTTCTAATGTGTATACAATGTTTCTACAGATTTATACAAATAAAAGGAATGTAGAACACCCCAAATGTACCTATTATATCTGAAATGGATATGTTCCCTATTTCCCTGCATTAAACAAAGTCCCTCTGACGTAGTCCTCTATACATCCACTTTAGCATTTGCCAACTCCACTTCCCTTCTTTCTTTCCCTATTCTGGCACTTCTCTCACCCATGCCCCCTTCTTATGTCATTGCCAACCTTCCTATTTCATCTCCATATTTTAAAATAAATAAAAAAATAAAGATATGTTTTGATGTTATTTTTTTCAATGATTATGAAGTTTGTGTTTCTATTGTAATGCCTCTTGAGTATATCATTATTCTTTGATTTCTCATTTTATATTTTTAAGAATTTGGACTAAAGATCAAATATGTTTTAAATTCTTCAAATTGCATTTATATAGATAGTACAATTCAGATTGGCATTATCATTTTAAAGTTTGAAGATGCTTTTCTAGAAGTATAAATTATTTTAGTCTTTGATTCAAAGCCATACAAATTAAACATTGTCCAATGTAGTTATATCTAACCTACCCTAATAGTAAAAATAATCAAATACTATATGATATTATTTATTTTTTTGTTAAGTTAAAAATTATTTTATACACAAATATAAATAAAATGGATTCAAGGCAGTGTTATGACTAATTATAAATTATAGCCACACTTTTTTTTCTTCTTTGTTTGATGTCTTTAGCTTTTTTTTTACATAAGAACTTAAAATGCATATGGAGCAGGGGATTTTAGTAGTAAACAACCACTTTATTCAATAATAAACCATGTATAAAACTACATAGGACGAAACTTTCAGATATAAGCTTCTTAATCAAGATCTTATGATTATTTATTGTATTTCTTATCTTTTCTGGGGTTTTTTATTTTTTTTTAATAACATCTACTTTTAAATTATAAGATCTAACCCTTTTAGTTTGATGTACAAAATATAAATATTATCACGCTATGTACAGTAAAATAAAGTGTTCTCTGGTTTGTTAAAAATCAGTTTTAATGTATATTCTGATATTAGAAACAAATCTTAATTATTTGTTTCTTTACATAGCAAATACTCATAAAAGTGGTGCATAAGCAAGTTCAAAGTGGTCTAGTTTTTAAGAGCCAATTCCATAACTTATGGTAGGAAAAATTAATAATTTTTATAAACTCAGCCCTCTGTATACTGTATTTTGATGTGTTTAATTCATATGTAATTCTTTTCTTCTATTTATATATCATTGGAAAAAAATAAATCAACCAGCTATATTTATGATGTAAATTTTAGAAAGAATAATTTATTTTTCATCCATTATAATTGATTTACAATGTCAGTGGGTAATCATTATAAAGTGTTAAACTTTTTAAAACAGAGGTTCTATAGAAAAATCAATAAACCTTAAAAACTAGTTTATATGAGCAATGGGGGAAAATAATATTTTGCATTTTTATAATTTGCTTTATATTTACCTATTATGGTTTTTATTATGATATTTAGCAAAAAATACTAATAAATATTACATAAAATCATAAAAAGTAAATGGCTATTACAGAATGAAAGAAAATAAATTCAATGAAAATGATAGCTACATGTTACTCTAGTTTTAATGCTAAAAACTGGCAATTATACATAAAGCAACTTAAATGCTTAATGCATATTCACTATATTCAAATAAAATGTCGCAGATTCTATTAAGCTGAAAGCTCAGTTGAAATGTTAATATTTTTTTGTCCATTATATTAATAAAAAACCCTATGAACATTTTAAAAGCTATACATTTCATAATGTTATTATATACATTTCCTTCTTCTACTATCAATGGGATCTATTAAAACATTCATTTTTTTCTCAGTACACATTGAAGCCAATGCTGATGTTAACATGCACATAATGCCCTTTACAATTTGCAATAACAAATGTGAATATTTTATTTATAAACCACATACATATTAAAAAAAATTGAATGAATAATGCAAATTTTCCCTATAACAAATTGATCTTTTTGTATCTTTAACATTGAGTGGACTAGTAACTTTTTATATTTATGGTACTTATAAAGTAATATTAATTTAAATTATATTAAGTCATTAAATTGTATATATAAATGTGATAAGGATTTTATAAATATGTCTATATGATATTGTGTAAAACCATAAACATTTTGAAAGACTTAAAATAGTTTTATTAAATATTTTTAAATATGATTGCATGTGATTTGAGGTTCAGCTGATTATAAGTAAAGGCCACGTGAGCAAAATAGCTATTTTATTACACTGGTTAATAGTTGCTAAGTAATCTTTTCTAAAAATAAAATTAAAAAAACAAATTCTTTATTGAAAGTGACAAATTTGCAGAACATTAAAAGTAAATGTTGGTTTTGTTAACCTTAACACCAGATGGAATTTTTAAGTTCTTGTAAATGAAACAAGGAAATATGTAAAAATACAACAAATGAAAGTCATACATTGTTTAAATAAGTAAATTGTTAACACCTCTGGGTTCCAAATTAACAAGAAAGGACATTTGCCTATAATTGGGTAAATCCTCCCATAATTGGGTTCATTTTTTGCCCTTAAATGAGTACATTTTATCACAGATAAACTGAATAGAAATATCATAACCTACATAATTTGTGGAATTCTTGGCTATGTTTTTCAGATTTCATCTTTTTTAGATCTGCCCATTTTGACTTGTTGCTAGCCACTGCCAATGCAGCATAGCTGTAAAAAGCTGATTAGAAAATATCACCTGAACATCTCTATGTAAAAAAGAAAGATATTTTACCTCAAAAGTTCCTCAGTAGCCACCTCCCATTGTAAAGGATTTCTAAGCAGCATATTAGTGTGTCTGTCCTGGGACAACTGAAAGGATGAGCTTTGTGCACTCTCATATTATTTCACCAATCAGGTAAAGGAAGCTTACTATGAAATCTCATGAGAGTTAAGTCAAATCTCATGAGATCACAGTAAGAGTTCATGACCTCAGCACTGCTGATGCTGATTGGCTGCTGTTCATTTCTTCATTTTTTTATTTTTTTTACCTGCAGCTGGGAGCAGCTGAGTATAACTTTTTACACAGAACTTACTCTGGTGAGCTGAGGAAATTGTGAGGTAAAATATCTTCCTTTTTTACATAGAGATGCTCAGGTGATATTTTCCTGTCAGCTTTTTACAGTTATACTGCATCAGTTTCAAGTGATTTAGCATATGAGTATTATTTCCCTTTAAGTGATTTAATCACTTTCACCGAGATTATGAGTTTGGTGTTAGCCTTAAAAAGCAGCATTGAGAGGTCCCAACGCTGCTTTTTCCCTAACGCTGGTATTACGAGTCTGGCAGGTACAGGTGTATCGCTCACTTTTCTTCCGCGACTCGAGGCTACCGCAAATCCCCTTATGTCAATTGTGTTTCTTATCTTTTTAATGGGATTTGCCTAACGCCGGTATTACGAGTCTTGGAAGAAGTGAGCGGTAGACCCTCTCCTGTCAAGACTTCGACCTCATTTAAAAGTCAGTAGTTAAGAGTTTTATGGGCTAACCCCAGAACATAAAACTCTTAACTAAAGTGCTACAAAGTACACTAACACACATAAACTACCTATTAACCCCTAGACCAAGGCCCCCCCCCCACATTGCAAACACTATAATAACATTCTTTAACCCCTAATCTGCCGACCGGACATCGCCGCCACCTACATTATATCTATAAACCCCTAATCTGCTGCCCCTAACATCGGCAACACCTACATTATATTTATTAACCCCTAATCTGCAACCCCCAACGTCGCCGCCACCTACCTACAATTATTAACCCCTAATCTGTCGACCGGACATCACAGCCACTTTAATAAATGTATTAACCCCTAAACCGCCACACTCCTGCCTCGCAAACACTAGTTACATTTTATTAACCCCTAATCTGCCATCCCTAACATCACCGACACCTACTTACATTTATTAACCCCTAATCTGCCACCCCCAACGTCACAGCTACTCTATTAAAGTTATTAACCCCTAAACCTAAGTCTAAACCTAACCCTAACCCCCCCTAACTTAAATATAATTTAAATTAAACGAAATACATTTAACATAATTAAAACTAAATACTTACCTATAAAATAAACCCTAAGATAGCTACAATATAACTAATAGTTACATTGTAGCTAGCTTAGGATTTATATTTATTTTACAGGCAACTTTATATTTATTTTAACTAGGTACAATAGTTATTAAATAGTTATTAACTATTTAATAACTACCTAGCTAAAATAAGTACAAAATTACCTTTAAAATAAATCCTAACCTAAGTTACAATTACACCTAACACCACACTATCATTAAACTAATTACCTAAACTACCTACAATTATTTACAATTAAATTCAAAACACTAAATTACGGAAAAAAAACTGTGTTTTTATAATTTTGTTTTTTACTTCTATAAATATTCAATGAAGGTTTTAAGCCGGATTTTATTTTAGAATGCATTATGAAATGTATACAACTTAAAAATGGATCATTAAGTTAACATTACAATTCTGGACGGTATTAACAAATTAATAGCTAGTATATAATATCTTATCTAATATTAATAACAATTGGGTAACGAGAAGTGTTTGCAGAAATTCTCATTGTTAAATATACTTCTTAGCAAAAATAATTTTGCAAAAATGAATTTTATTTTAGAGCAACAATCCATATACTACAATAAAAATATATTTGAATTTCCCTATATATTAAATTATATTCACTATAGATGGCAAAGCTTATATCTAAAAGTAAAAGTCTAAAGTTAATAATTGTATTTTGGAGTACAATTTAATATGACAAAGGCAACATGATTTACTCTGACTATTGTTATATCAGGATTAAGCCAATAGAGACACAAGCTATATATCATATTCATTACATTATGTAGAATGGGTAGATCTGAGATAATTTATAGATATGTGGTGGTGGTAGGCTTACCATACTGCCGCTTTAAAAAGGGACACATATGAAAAATACTTATGTCAGGGTTCTTATAACAGAACATTATTCAAAGCATTTTTTTAAACAGCCATGACATATGTATTTTTCATATGTGTCCCTTTTTAAAGTGGCAATATGGTCAGCCTAGGTGGTGGTGATGGTGGTAAAAGCAACATACCTGTGATAAGGGCATAATACCAAATAGTTTACCGGATGATTGTTGTAATTTAGCTATCATATAAACTATTCACTTTTTTATTCCTTCTTTTAATATGATATACTCCTTAGTATGTCTTGTTTATTTGATTTAATTAATTTTATTTATTTTTAGATATTCAGAAAAAAACATTAAGACAATGTTTCAACAAAGTTTAAATCACATTTTATATTCTCAGATTAAGGGGACATTTACTAACTTGTGTCTATTGACCTGGTTTACCTATAAATGCTGTACACCTATCAATCCCCACAATAACTTTTATATAGTGTTATTGGCAGTTAAATATAATAGTGTGACATCTAAATGAACATCTTTTCTAAGATGGCTAAACAGGCATGAAACTAACAATCAGATATGTTTGATACGCTCAGAATGTACTTTATACATATATTTTATCATTTAATTGGAATAGCAGAGTCAAACTGTCCACATACAAGGTTTAGGGGTTGTTGACACAACATCAAAGCTCTTGAAAAACACTTGATAAAGAGGTTTGCATAGTACTGGAATAGTTTTGAACTGTAAAAAGGCATGTGAGATAATGATGAATTGAAATGGGAGTTATAGTTGTATACTGAAGTCATTTCAGGCCTTTGGAAAAATCTCATGTTATACCAATGGACAGTTTTGTTTCTTCTCTTGTCTTTGCCTAACTATATATGCTTGTATAGTCTGTATAGTTTGTTTAATCACTGCATTACTAATAAATAAAATAATAAATCATTTAAAATAACTCCATATAAATAAAACAATGAAAGCAAAATAAGGTTTCTCTGATTTTCTCCACTACTTTCCAACATTACTCATCTAGAAATATGTTGTTTGGACTTATAGTTAGTTCCCTTTGCCTCAATCATACATGTACCTGCAATTTAATTAACAATAGTGTCATATCATTGTTGTGACTTAGATGCTGTTTAATTAATGCCAATATGTTATACAAATACATTTTGATGTCTTCACTTTTAAAACAATATAAGAATAAATTAAAATGATTACTTTTTATCATATTGTTCTAATCATGGCACTTTTGTTTAATAACTTTATAAAACAAGTTATAATTGAGTGAGAGGGGCCGCATATGATTGGCTGTAACATCTGCAACATCAAATATGCAGAAATAGCATTTGTCAAGGGGAAACAGGCAGTTTGGTAAATTTCAACCTTCTGAAGTGTGAAACTTTTATTGGCAATAGGCTTTTCAATTATTTTTTTAAGATAAAAGTGCTTAGTGTAGTATAAACATTGTAGTATGAAACATAATTGTCCACATTTAAAAAAATATTCTGACACACTTAACAGCAGAGTAATCAAGTAAACAGGTTAAGGGGAGCATTGACCATGCCCACCAACCGTTTCAACAGCTTCTCCAACCCTGTTTTGCCACCAAACACCCAATGAAAATGTAATATTATATGCACAAAGTATTACACATTAAACAATGGATACTGCAGGACTTTCAGATGCCACAATATACTAAGAAATATATATGTGTATTGTGGCCAACAAAAAGCTAATGTCTCATTTCCACTGTCTGACATCCATACAGTTTTTTAAACAAATAATAATAGGACCACAAGCAGCAGCCAGATATTTCAGTGTGAAATTGTAACATATAAATATATGGATTTGCACACGTTTGTGTGTTGCACTTTCACACTGATATATCTGGTGCCGAAAATAGCCAAACGCTGCTGCCTGTGGCCATATTTGCCATTCATTTAGCAAAAAATGTATTTTACTGTCCCTTTAATATATTCCCTGCATTCACAATTTGTTCTTGTAATTAACTAAGCACTATTATAAGATTTTAAGTTACACAACATTTACTCTATGGTATTTCAGCTCATAATTGCTAGTGGATCATAACAAACTCTAACACATCCATATACTTTTTTTAAAACAACATTAGAAATTAAACCTTATATATCAAGCGCAATAATTCTGTTCTGTCATATCTCATATTGCCTATGATGATTAAGTGTATTTATTACATTACAGCATTTTCTTCTCAATTTACTGCAATTCCATCATATCTTACTGCACTGACTGGTGCTAAATCTGTAATAGATGCTTTACACATCAAAATATACATAGATCATGCCTAACTGAGCGTAATTAAGAATCATCCATTGCTCACTGTTGCAAAGAGAAATCTGTCAGTAATGCAAACATAACCTGTGTCTGAGAAGGGTGAGCTACCTCCCTTTCTAGAATTATGTGTCATGATAAATAGCCCCTATAGAATTGTCTACTGGTTAAAGATGCTGGTAGGGAAAGAAAAACAGCGAGCAGAAGGAAGAAAGGTGAGAAATAGGAGAGACAGGAATATAAATTATATGCTTACATCTAATCACTTTCCTTGATTTCTTTCATTTTTTTGGCAACAATATCTCGGAGTAAGTTTCAGTTTCTAAAATTGTTGATAACACTGAAATACTTTCCAGAGAGCTGTTAAATGATATATACCATTTACGTACAACACAGGGTAGAATTCTGCTGACATTTCGGTTTTTTTTTTAATGGTGTTTTCTTTCACGTTTCACAGGTGCTATGGGTCGTTCTTATGTTCACAATTTCCAAACTGTTTCAAAAGTGGTTATTAATCATTTACTTTAAAGCAAGTCTAAACAACAGCCAGCATTTTTATACACTGAAAAAATTAATGGCATATATGAAATGGTTATCATAAAATAAATATGATGCGGTTACATGATGTATAGTTATAGCAGAAAATGACTTTCTGTAACATTTTAATAATTCTTAAATAAACAGTAGTGAAGTGAGAGATAAAGTATAAGCTCAAAAGAAGACCATCAATAACTAAATTGTAATTATATTGGAGCTGACCCTAGATGACCCAGAAAACAATTTCTAGGGCATTAATAGAAAAACAATATGTATAACGGCATGTACATATTCATGGGAAGACTCTACAAATAATAAATGTATTAATAATGCAACAAATGTCTAGGCTGATATCTAATATAAGTATTACTTTATAGCAAGCACAGAAGGAACAGCACACTTATTTAAACAAAGGGTAAACTAGCTGTGTGGTGTGTACAGATCATGCAATTCTGATCTACTAGTGACATAACTAGTACTGGGATCCTGAACAAGGATATCACACCATATTTATACTTTTAGGGCCATTTATCATACTGACATCTTAAAGGGACATAATACTCATATGCTAAATCACTTGAAACTGATGCAGTATAACTGTAAAAAGCTGACAGGAAAATATCACCTGAGCATCTCTATGTAAAAAAGGAAGATATTTTACCTCACAATCTCCTCAGCTCAGCAGAGTAAGTTCTGTGTAAAATGTTATACTTCAGCTGCTCCCAGCTGCAGGTAAAAAAAAATAAAAAAAAATGAAGAAACAAACAGCAGCCAATCAGCATCAACAGTGCTGAGGTCATGAGCTCTTTTACTGTGATCTCATGAGATTTCACTTTACTCTCATGAGATTTCAAAGGAAACTTCCTTTACCTGATTGGTGAAATAAGATGAGTGTGAACGAAAGCTCGCTCCTTCCGCTGTCCCGGGACAGACATACTGATTTGCTGATTAGAAGTCCTTTACATTGGGATGTGGCTACTGAGGAATTTTTGAGGTAAAATATCTTTCTTTTCTCACATAGAGACGTTCAGGTGATATTTTCTAGTCAGCTTTTTACAGCTATGCTGCATCACTTTCAAGTGTTCCGTGGCCCTTTAAAGGGCACAGTATCTAAATAAAGGGAGAATTATCAACATACCAGTTAAATGGAATCTTATCTTATAAAACAAAGATTGTTCCACTCCTCATACATTTCTTTTGAACCATTTTTATCTTTCTTAAATACTGGCAAACTTCTACGTCTTTGGAATATGCACATTTTTATATCTTAATTGGATGAACTATAAATAGATTTGATCTGCTTTATGTGCAAAATGATGCTTGAGAAAAAAGGAGAACAAAAATGAGGGCAGAGGGTGAGGTACCATATCCCTCCATAGTACCATAGTACTCTATGAACACATAAACTCTTCTAATAGTTAAATGTTTTAATGACCCACCTGATGTACTATTGCCTCTAAATATTTATATGCAAATAAGTCAATAATATATTAATTTGCATTTCATTAGTGAAGTAATTGGCGCAGGGTTGGTCAACCCTTTTGGCAGCATATTCCTAAATTCAAGTTAATCTTCTAAATGATGATCAAACAGGTGGTATGGGGCTAGTAGCAGTGTGTCACACAGTAACCAAAGAGCAGCACTGTATGCGCACATTTATTCTTAGTGCCAGTGTGGGCAAGCGTGCCAAGGTTTGCCCCTCCTGCCTTACAGGGAAATAAAAAAAATAGATTAGCGGTCCTCCATGAATTTTAAAAAGTACTCCAAGGATGATCTAGTCGGACAGGAGTATTTTTCGCTGTAAAACCAATGACCTGTAAACAGAAAACTATTTAACTGTAACTTTTTAAAGGGACAGTTAACTCCCAACATTTTTATTGTTTAAAAGGACAGATAATCCCTTTATTACCAATTCCCCAGTTTTGCACAGCCAACATGGTTATATTAATTTACTTTTAACCTCTCTGATTAGCTGGCATCTAAGCCTCTTTTGACAGCCCCCTGATCACATGGCTATTTATTCATTATCTATTGACTTGCATTTTAGCCAATTAGTGCAGTGTCAGTCACAATCCACGGGAGAGAGCACAATGTTATCTATATGGCCCACATGGATTTGCAGTCTCTTGTGAAAAGCTAATAAAAAGCATGTGATAAGAGGCTGTCTGTAGTGGCTTAGAAACAGGCAGAAAACTAGAGGATTAAATGTTATAAAGTGTATTAATATAACAATGTTGGTTTTGCAAAGCTAGGGTTTTAACTGAATCTAAAATATGTATTGCTACATTTTTGTATCTGAATACATACTGTATTTGATAGCAAAATTAATAGACATATTTTAGTCTAATTGAGAAAAAAATTACCTTGAAATACAGTGTTACAATCTTAGGTGTTGCTATTGCCATATAGAATCCATATATTTAATTTTTAAACAATATAAGAAAAAAACATTGTAATTATAATTTTTCATACTTTATGATTGGGAAAAAAAATTGTTTTTAATTCTGATACATACAAGTCCTGCGTTTCATTTTTAGGCATATCTGAACGGTAAAGTGAAAATGGCTGCAAATATATTTATACTCTATGCTATTTATCATACAGAAATCCTTAAGTTAAGAGCACAAGGGTAATTATAGGTAGATCAAAAAAATAAAAGCTTATCAGCTAGATCACGAGTTTTGTGTTATGAGTGAAAAAGCTAATTTTTCACTACCGCTGTAATTACGAGTCTTGCAGGTATAACTGTACCACACACTTTTTTGGCCGTAAAGCAACGTAACCACCGCACCTTTCAAAAAGTCCTTTTTCAATTGGACTTCCATAGCGCTGGTATTACGAGTTTGCCTGTCCGGCCAAAAAGTGAGCGGTACAGCAACTACAAGATCCATACCGTAAACTGAAAGTCAGTAGTTATGGGTTTTACGTTACAAATCTGTAGCATAAAACTCATAACTAAAGTGTTACAAAGTACACTAACACCCATAAGCTACCTATTAACCCCTAAACTGAGGCCCTCCCGTATCGCAAACACTAAAATAAAATTATTAACCCCTAATGTGCCGCTCCGGACATCACCGCCACTATAATAAACATAATAACCCCTAAACCGCCGCACTCCCGCAACGTAAACACTAGTTAAATATTATTAACTCCTAATCTGCCACCCCCAACCTCACCGCTGCCACTATAATAAAGTTATTAGCCCCTAAACCTAGCCCTAACCCTAAGTCTAACCCTAACACCCCTAACTTTAATATAATTAAAATAAATCTAAATAAAAATTACTATTATTAACTAAATAATTCCTATTTAAAACTAAATACTTACCTGTAAAATAAACCCTAAGCTAGCTACAATATAACTAATAGTTACATTGTAGCTATCTTAGGTTTTATTTTTATTTCCCAGCTAAGTTTGTATTTATTTTAACTAGGTAGACTAGTTAGTAAATAGTTCTTAACTATTTACTATCTAGTTAAAATAAATACAGTTACCTGTAAAATAAAACCTAACCTGTCTTACACTAACACCTAACATTACACTACAATTAAATCAATTACATTAATTAAATACAATTAACTAAATTACAAAAAAAAATAAACACTAAATTACACAAAATAAAAAAGAAATTATCAAATATTTAAACTAATTACACCTAATCTAATAGCCCTATCAAAATAAAAAAGCCCCACCAAAATAAAAAACCCTACTCTAAACTAAACTGCCAATAGCCCTTAAAAGGGCCTTTTGCGGGGCATTGCCCCAAAGAAATCAGCCCTTTTACTTGTAAAAAAAAAAATACAAACAACCCCCGACAGTAAAACCCACCACCCACACAACCAACCTCCCCAAATAAAATCCTATCTAAAAAAACCTAAGCTCCCCATTGCCCTGAAAAGGGCATTTGGATGGGCATTGCCCTTAAAATGGCATTTAGCTCTTATTCTTTGCCCAAACCCTAAGCTAAAAATAAAGCCCACCTAATAAACCCTTAAAAAAACCTAACACTAACCCCCGATGATCCACTTACAGTTTTTGAAGACCGGACATCCATCCTCATCAAGCCAGGAGAAGTCTTCATCCAAGCGGGCAGAAGTCCTTAACGAAGCCGGGAGAAGTCTTCATCCAAGCGGGCAGAAGTCCTTAACGAAGCCGGGAGAAGTATTCATCCAAGCAGCAAGAAGTTGTCCTCCAGATGGGCAGAAGTCTTCATCTAAACGGCATCTTCTATCTTCATCCTTCCGACGCGGAGCGGCTCCATCTTCAAGACATCCAGCAAGGAGCATCCTCTTCTGTTGATGTCTACTGAAGAATGAAGGTTCCTTTAAGGGACGTCATCCAAGATGGATTCTATCAGCCAATTGGAATTAAAGGTGAAAAAATCCTATTGGCTGATGCGGCAGATTAGGGGTTAATAAATGTAATGTAGGTAGCGACGACATTGGGGGCAGCAGATTAGGGGTTAATAAGTGTAATGTAGGTGTCGGCTATGTCGGGGCGGCAGATTAGGGGTTAATAAGTGTAGGTGGGCGGAAGCATCATTGGGACGGCAGATTAGGGGTTAATAAGTGTATGTAGGTGTTGGCGATGTCGGGGGCAGCAGATTAGGGGTGTTTAGACTCTGGGTTTATGTTAGGGTGTTAGGTGCAAACATACATTTTCTTTCCCTAAAGGACTCAATGGGGCTGCGTTACGGAGCTTTACGCTCCTTTATTGCAGGTGTTAGGCTTTTTTTTTTAGTCGGCTCTCCCCATTGATGTCTATGAGCACGTAAAACCAGCTCAAAGCAGCGCTGGTATTTGGGTGCGGTATGGAGCTCAACGCTGCCATATTGCCTGCTAACGCTGGGTTTTTGCTAACCTGTAATAGCAGCACTATAGGGAGGTGAGCGGTGGAAATAACTAGCAAGTTAGTACAGAGCCGCTCATAATGAAAAACTCGTAATCTGACCGTATGTTATTAAAAAAATAGACCATTCAACACTTTATAGATTTCTTTTGAACACTTTTTATCCATCTGAAAGATATGCAAATTTTTAATTCATATGTGCATATGCACATTTGTAAATCTTAATGAGTATAATTGCTGGAAATAACCATTTTGCCAATCACATTATATAATGAAATGTAGTATCATTTTCTATTTTTTATTCTGTGCTAAATAAACCTTCATTTTCTTGACAAACTTGTGTATCCCTTTCAACCACCAGAGCTTCAGAGCCCTTATCAGTCAGTTAGCAAGCAATAGCTCAGTACAACATGTATTGTAATGTACACAGATGTCACAAGACCATTTATTTCATTCAGAAATACCTGTAGTTTACTATATTTAATTGCTGTTCTTTTATATATATATGATAAAAAAAAAAGGTTTTCGCTATAAGGTTCTTTTAAGGACAATAAATGAATAAATAAATAATATATAAAAAAATACAAACATTGTATTGATACCTAATTTTAAACAGTAATAATGATTTGGTAAATCAAACATATTAATAATATAGTACATTATTTTTATTAGAGCAAATATGGAAGCAGACATATATTCCAAATATTACC
Organism: Bombina bombina; assembly: GCF_027579735.1. Taxonomy (NCBI): domain Eukaryota; kingdom Metazoa; phylum Chordata; class Amphibia; order Anura; family Bombinatoridae; genus Bombina; species Bombina bombina. Next base: position 609,580,891 of record NC_069500.1, on the reverse strand, counting down.
CTCACAAAAATCAGTCTAAATATCTCTAATACTGTCAACACATATTCTAAATCCCATAATATTTAACTCTAGAAGTGATATAATGCTGTAGATTAATAAAAAAATTTGTAGAATATTACAGTAATTTGCAACTTTTAAATCTGATTAAAATGTTCTCTGATCCTAAAGGGACATAACACAACACTGAAATGTATAGAAATGCATTTTACTTTTGAACAGAATTTGTGCAATGCATATGCTTTAGCGTACATGTTTCTGGTAAAAGCTATCACTGTTTCAGTGCATCTGCTCACAAGCTTGTAGTGGTATATTAAAGGCCATTAAAGGGACAGTGTACTGTAAATTATTTTCCCCTTAATGTATTTACAATGACTTGTTATACCAGCTGCAGAGCATAACATGTATGGGAAATAGCTCATTTGGTTTATTTTTGTATATGAAATAGCTGATCATTTGCTCCCGCAACCCAATGATATGGGCTAAGCTTCCAGGGAGAGCAAACCTCATTAGCTTATCTATCTATATTTGAACAAAATTCCCCTTTATCTCAATTTCCTATACACAGTGAGACTAATAGTTGGAGAGAACAATGGAAAATTAACGTTTTCTTATTTCTCTGTCCCACCACTTATTTTGAGTTTGACTAGTAGCTACTTCTAAACCTTCTTATTTACATATTTTTCTATAACTAGTACTTAAAGGGATAGTTTACTCATGTTCTCCTTTTTAATTTGTTCCCAATGATCCACTTTACCTGCTGGAGTGGATTAAATGGTTTACAAGTATTTCTATTACCCTTATATTGGCATTTGAAATAGTTTATTTAGCCTGTGGTATCCCCACCCATACCGAAAGTTTTTGGCCTCAAGGCCAAGCTCTTGTTAACACAGCCAGTAGAAGAAATTACACTCCCATTGGGTTATAGAAGAGATAGAGTAATAAAATATTAATTTTCCATTGTTCTCTACAAGTATTAGTGATTGGTTTACGGACAGATATAAGATAAAGAAGCATGTATATGTACACAATGTGATAAAGTAATGAGATCTGATTATACCTACAAGCTCAACCTATTTTATTAGGTTGTGGCTTCAAAACACAAAATCAGCTCATTCATATACACAAATAAACCTTAAAAAAGCAAATCTCATACATTTTATGCAGCTGGTTAAAAAAAAAGCAATTGGAAACACATTAAGGGAAAAACTATTTTATAGTATACTGTCCCTTTAAGTACTGAAATATTCAATATAGTTGGGGATACCAGAGACAAACACAGCTAATTAAAATTACATATTTAAGGTAATGAAGAAATCACTAAACAATTTAGTACATTCCAGCAGGTAAAATTAATCATTGTGAACACATTAAAGGGGAGGGGGAAAATCACATGAAACCCATTTTTTTCTTTTATGATTTAGATAGAGAATATGATTTATAACATCTTTCCAATTTACTTCTATTATCTATTTTGCTTCCTTCTCAGTATATTTTGTTGAAGAAACAGCAATGTACATGGGTGAGCCAATCACACGAGGCATACACGTCCAGCCACCAATCAGCAGCTCCTGATCCTATCTAGATATGCTTTTCAACAAAGAATACAAAGAAACCAAACAAATTAGATGATATAAATACATTGGAAAGATGTTTAAAACTAGATGCTTTCTCTGAATCACAAAATAAAAAAAAATTGGGTTTAATTTTCCTTTAAAGGGACAGTCTAGGCCAAAATAAACTTTCATGATTCAGATAGAGCATGTAATATTAAACAATTTTCCAATTTACTTTTATCACCAATTTTGCTTTGTTCTCTTGGTATTCTTAGTTGAAAGCTTAACCTAGGAGGTTCATATGCTAATTTCATAGACCTTGAAGGCCACCTCTTTTCAGAATGCATTTTAACAGTTTTTCACCACTAGAGGGTGTTAGTTCACGTATTTCATATAGATAACACTGTGCTCGTGCACGTGACGTTATGTGGGAGCAGGCACTGATTGGCTAAACTGCAAGTCTGTCAAAATAACTGAAATAAAGGGGCATTTTGCAGAGGCTTAGATACAAGATAATCATAGAGGTTAAAAGTATATTATTATAACTGTGTTGGTTATGCAAAACTGGGGAATGGGTAATAAAGGGATTATCTATCTTTTAAAACAATAAAAATTCTGGTGTAGACTGTCCCTTTAAATTGAGTTGATGTCATATTTGTCAACCCAGCTCTTTGAATAGGTTCAGTGTTTGAATGCATGTGCATACGTCATATGCATGTATGCTCTGTGCTCATTAAAATATTTCAATGAAACAGCAATAAGTATTACTATTATATATGTATTCCTTGTATTGAAAACTTAAATACGCTTATAGAATTATTATTTTTTTAATTTCATGCCTCTTTAACTTCAGGAGTTGGAGATTATCTTCTACATACAATATAAGCAACATTGTGCACATGAATTAACATGAATCACAAGGCTATTGTTACTTTCTCCTACATTTAAATAAACCATTACTAGTAAACCATGATGAACCTTACGTGTCAGACTTGACAATAAAACAGCTAGGTGAAATGTGATCTCATAAACACTCATCATTCTTCTTGGTGAGACCAGCCTAATAAAAGGTAAACAATTAATCCTTCTGTAAAATGGAGGGAAAATTCTTAATAATGTTGCCAATCTCCATTATAATTAGTTTAACGAATACAAGTTTGGTTGCTTTCCCATAGAAGTTCCCAGATATTTTTCTTGCCCATTGTAAAAAATATTTTAACAGGATTATCACTCCTATATACACTAGCTAGTATCAGAAATGCATCCCATTCAATATCATTTCTAGTAAGTATAGCTCCATTTTTTTCTGTCCATTAAAGGTACAGTCTACTCCAGTATTGTTATTGTATAAAAAGATAGATAATCCCTTTATTACCCATTCCCCAGTTTTGCATAACCAACAAGGTTACATTAATTTACTTTTTACATCTGTGATTACCTTGTATCTAAGCCTCTGCACATTGCCCCCTAATTTCAGTTCTTTTGAAAGACTTGCATTTTAGCCAATCAGTGCTGATTCATAGCTAACTCCACGAGAGTGAGCACAATGTTATCTATATGGCACACATGAACTAGTGCAGCCTACCTGTTAAAAATTGATAAGAGAGAGATAAGAGGCGGCCTCCAAGGTCTTTAAAAAAAATAGCATATATAAGCCTACCTAGGTTTAGCTTTCGACAAAGAATACTAAAAGAACAACGCAAATTTGATGATAAAAGTAAATTGGAAAGTTGTTTAAAATTGCATGCCCCAGTGGCGTCACTAGGGTTGGTGTCACCCGGTGCGGTAAGTCATGGTGTCACCCCCCCAGAAAGCAGACACACACAAAAACACAGGCAAACACACATACAAACACTCAGACACACTTAAAAACATACTCAGATGCACACACAAACACTCGGAAACACACTCAGACACACACACAAAAACACTGAGACACACAAAAACTCAGACACACACATACAAAATATGTAAACTGCACTGCATTAAGTATGAAGCTCATGCCTAGAGCTGCTCCCTGGCTCAGCAGAACATCAAATGAAAGATAAACAGAGCACTCTAAAATAAATCACTGAAGAAAAGGTTTAGGTGCGCAAACTATGAAAATTCTGCTCTCTGACTCTGTTCCAAGTCTGTCAGTGCACAGCCCTGGGCCGCATGTCACTGAGCACAGATAGGCAGGCAGGTTTAGGCTAGCAGCGCAACTTTGCAAGCCCCACGGCACACCCACAACATTCATAGTGAAATTGGGCAGGGGAGGAGCAAAGTACAAACAAGCAAAAGCAGCCGGGAAAACTATTTGTTGAAATTGCAGCACTGGCTCAAGGGGCAAAAAAATTGTGTGTCTACAACTTCCCCAGTCTCACTAATGTTCACAAATGCCAGCCTCTAATAAAATAATCTATGCATCTCTAAGTATTATCCCGAAAGAGGGTAGAGACCCCCTGCTGACGCAATCGTATCGCCCCATATCCCTGCTTAATCAGGATTTTAAGATACTGACGAAAATCCTAGCAAACAGACTGGCTAACATTCTTCCGTCGCTGGTCCATGAAGACCAGACGGGCTTTGTGAAAGGGAGGTCTTCAGTGCTCAACATAAGAAGGGTTCAAACTATTATTCAATACTATTGGAACATTACTCAATGTAACTCAAACTTAGAAAAACACACAGAAGCAGCCTTATTATTTTTAGACGCGGAAAAGGCGTTTGATAAGGTCTTATGGGAGCACTTGTACACTACCTTGGGCAGTGATGTGCAGTCACTAGAGGCAGGTGAGGCAGTGCTTCACCTCTCATATGGGCAAAAATATATATTTTTTTATTGGCTTTAAAAAAAAAATTGTAATTTTTTTTCGCCAGCATTTTTTTCTCTCACTGCTATATGTTGTGCAATGAAGAGGCACAAGCAGGTCTGCCCACCATTACATAACATGCTGCGCCACCTACTGGATGCAAGTGGTTAAGATCATTGCATGGCCCATTAACTGCTTATTTGAGGCAGTCCTATTTGGGCTGAACCAATCCAGCGAGAGGCATTAGTAAGTGGAACATAGGGTTGGGGCTGGATGTTAAATCATATAAAACAAAACAAAAACGGAAAAAAAACAACTTTCATATATTTTGTTGCTGTCCTGTGAACCTGCTAGCTTTGCTAAAGTGAAAAAGAGAGTTCTGTATTTCCCCTCTAAGTGCAGTGGAATGTTCCACTGTCACTTCCTTAATACAGACAGAGGCACAAGCAGGTCTGCCCACCATTACACAACATGCTGCGCCACCTACTGGATGAAAGTGGTTAAGATCATTGCATGGCCCATAAGTGCTTTATTTGAGGCAGTCCTATTTGGGCTGAACCAATCCAGCGAGAGGCATTAGTAAGTGGAACATAGGGTTGGGGCTGGATGTTAAATCATATAAAACAAAACAAAAACGGAAAAAAACAACTTTCATATATTTTGTTGCTGTCCTGTGAACCTGCTAGCTTTGCTAAAGTGAAAAAGAGAGTTCTGTTCTTCCCCTCTAAGTGCAGTGGAATGTGCCACTGTCACTTCCTGAATCCTTATACAGAGCAGGAAGAGAGGCAGAGAGAGCACTGCAGTGTTTCAGCCACATCTTATTAAAGTAAGATTTTACTGAAAGGGATTCTGTTAGTGAAAATGATAATTTAATGAATGTGGTTTAGTGTTTGTTTACTCTTTTACAGCAGGGTCGTTTTTGTATTTTGTTTACTCAAACTTTACACCCACTAACTTAGCAGCTTGCCTCTGTACTTCACACTAAATTATAGACTAATTTTGTGAACTCTCTGTAGCTCTGCTGTTTTATTACTTTAAAATGCAGTGCCCCCCCCCCCTTGTGTGTGTGTGGCTCTCTCTCTCTATCTATCCATCTCTCTCCTTATGTGTTGTTCTCCCCCATGGTCTCTTTCTCTCTCTGTCTCTCTTCCTCCCCCTCTGACTCTCATCCCTTATGTAGTGAAAGAATCTATAAGCATAATTTGCAGCATTAAAGTAAAAAGTATGTTTTAAACATATTTTAATGGGCATGGATTTCTAGATCTCATAATCAGAGCAAGCATTGTGTTATCTGGCAAGAGTTTCTGTTGCAATCCTTTTAGACTAAAATCAGATGTTTACTAAGTTGACCAGTTTTCCAAGACACCATTTAAAGGGACATGAAACCCATATGAAACCCATATGCAAATTTAAATAACTTTCCAATTTACATCTAATATCTAATTTTCTTCATTATTTTGATGTCCTTTGTTGAAAATCATATCTAAATATGCTCAGTAGCTGCTGATTGGTGGCTGCACATAGATACCTCATGTGATTGGCTCACCCATGTGCATTGCTATTTCTTCAACAAAGGATATCTAAAGAACGAAGGCGTATCCTGCCACTGCCTCACCAGCGTCTGACGTCACTGCACGTCACTGACCTTGGGTAAAATGGGCATTGAGGGAGCCTTTGTTAACGCTGTCAAGAATCTATATGACAGGCCGCAGGCATCTATTCTGGTTAATGGTACACCTACACGACCCTTCACACTCAACAGAGGTACTAGACAGGGCTGCCCCCTTTCCCCACTCCTCTTTGATCTGGCCATAGAGCCATTGGCACTTAAGATCAGACAAACAATGAAGGGAATGCGCATAGGTGAGTCGATGCTGCATGTCTCGTTGTTTGCAGATGACATGGTACTGTTTGTGCAGGACCCCCATAGCAATGTCCCAAAGCTGATGGCGGTGATAGATGAGTTTAGCCTAGTTTCGTGGTATAAGATCAACACTGACAAAACTGAATTGCTCTGGTTACTGTCAAAAGGTAGAAAACAAATCTCGGGTTTTGACTTTAAAATGGTAGACGGAAACTTCAAATACTTAGGTATTACAATGCACGCAGACCCGCGCAGATGGTATTCCATTAACTACAGTCCTCTAATTAAAAATCTAGATAACTTGATCAAGGGATGGGCGCTGCTGCCTCTATCTCTGTCAGGGAGAGTAGGACTTATAAAAATGATATATTTCCCGAAGTTGCTTTATGTATTCCAAACTCTACCTGCGATATTAAGGAAATCAGACTTGAACCACATCAGAAGTAAAGTGCTCGGGTTTATTTTGAATGATAAGAAGCATAGAATTAGTTATCTTAAACTTACTGCCCCGAAGGAAAAAGGAGGACTAGCATTACCCAACTTTGAATTTTATAATTGGGCGGCCCAATGTAAATTTGTGATAGACTGGATAACGGGCCATGGGAGGTTTACAGATCTCCAATTGGAGGGCGAGTTAGTGAGACCGTGGGCTCTAGAGATGATCCCGCACATGACACAGACTCAGGCGACTAAGTACTTAAAGGGCATAGACCTCCTTAGCCAACCAACGAGAGCTTGGAGACTGTTCTGTAAGAGACTAGGAGGAGACCATAGACTGACCCCATACCTACCATGGTGTGGTAACCCCGAGTTCTTACCGGGTATAACGACCAGAGCTTTCCTACACTGGAGGGAACAAGGGCTTCGTACAGTGGGTCAAACAGAGATGACACAGGGAGGTCTGATGCAGACCTTTGAAAGTTTGAGGGACACATTTAATCTGCCCAGGAACCACCATTATGCATATCTGCAAGCCAGACATTATTTTAACACATTGCGGAAGGAGGGACACACTAAAGACCAAGCACCTATACTGCAGAGCGTAGAGCTAGCAAGACAGGGCATCACATCTATCTCACCACTGTACACAAAAATGAATAGACTGACAGGGACTGCATGCACAGTTAGACTGGCTAACATATGGAGCGAAAAACTGGCGAATATTGTTACAGTAGAAGAAATTGAGAAAAGCATACATAAAGTCAAATCATCAACTCTCTCCTCAGAGGTGAGGGAGTCTCATTTTAAATTGCTTCATGATAGCTACATAACCCCTAGGAAATTTCAAAGATGGAAGACAGATAGGGATAACAAATGCCCTAGATGTGATCTAATAGATGCAGACATTGTACACATGCTGTGGAGTTGTCCCAGACTAATTAGATTTTGGAAGATGACGGAATACTGGGTGAAAACTAAGATAGGGGCCCCTAGGGAGGAATGGTCATTTCAGAATGTAGTGCTTCTTGACTTTGCAGATCTACCAAAAATGAATAAATTACTCACTTACAACATAGTATTGATGGCAAGACACCTGGTGTTCAGAGATTGGCTCAAGAGAAATCCACCTACTGTCCGACAACTAAAACAGATGCTACTAAAACAGCTCTTTATCGAGCAGTTTGATGGAATGGGAGACATGGCTACCAGGGTCAGGTCTTTCTTTAATAAATGGGGACCCTTTATCCATACACTCCCAGAAAGTTCCCGCAATATAATTACAACACCATTCAGGAACACAGAATACATGTTGGAGGCAGCACTAAGAGGAGAATGGTAGATTAGATTCTTGGAGTGTCCTGGGGGGGGGGGAGAGTGGAGGTTCTCAAGGGGTGATCACGCCAGCCGGGAGTTGGGAGTTGTTTGATTTAGCTGTTTTATTTGTTTTTGTTTTGAAAACAGTGCACGATGGATTAAATTGACTGATTATTATACAGTTCCAGGAAAAGTGAGGAAACCTGTTGTGAAGGTACCATTTGACGCAAAAGCATGTACTGTTTATTTCTGGTTGAATGTATCCAACTTCATCTGTTTGTTGCACACAAAAATAAAGATATTTAAAAAAAATAATAATCTATGCATCTCAACATTGTATTTCTTTGAATTGCAATAAAATGTAAAAAAAAAATAAAAAAATTTTTTTTTTGGTGTCACCCCCTGGAGGGTGTCACCCAGGTGCGGCCCGCACCCCCCGCACCCCCCTAGTGACGCCACTGGCATGCCCTATCTGAATCATGAAAGTTTAAGTTTGAATAAAATGTTTCTTTAATAGTGGGTTATCTTGTGAAATACTTTAGACACATCCCTACTTTGCTGGGTAACCCAGAAATGTTTAAATGCTATTAATAGATTTATTTATGATATTGGGGTTGATTTAGTCAATCGTCTCTTTTTTTTGTGGCTTCTGATACACCTTTTTTACAAACAATCAGAATGAAAACAAATAACATCATTCTTGTATTTGAAAAATATTGGATCAGATATCAGAAAAATAACCCATACCATGTAAAGGCACTTGATAAAGGTTCCACACCCACAGATTGACTGATGACACACATCAGATAAATTATAACAATATCTGCCACCGATCTGCACATATTGAGGCAAAAAACAAGATGGCATTACCCCTGCCAACAGTGGCAATGGTCCATTTTGATGATAACTGAATAACAACAAATAAAGTACAACAATAAACACATCATCACTATCAATTAAATTTAAAAACTTGAAGAAAACTCATATACAAGATATCAGCAATTGTGACATGCAGAGACAGAGTAGACTGTCAGGAGCAGAGAGAATTCTGGACTAGCAGAATGAGGATGAGGGGCCTGTTCAGTTGGTTAGAGTGGCTGGGCAGCCTGGAGATCAATTTTATTTTTTATGTATCAATTTGGTGTTTGGTGTTCAAAGTCATTATTGTTGGAAAATTATGCCATTGTAGTAAATTGAGATTGAATACAATAATGGGAATTGGTAAACTTGACTTTGACTCTGTAAAATTGTAAATTTGTAACAAATCCTGCAGTTCACATCTACGCAACATTTCCAGAATTCGTCCCTTTCTTATTCAGAAAACTACAAAAATACTTATTCATTCCCTCATTTTGTCATGCATTGATTATTGCAATCTACTTCTAAATGGCCTTCCAAAACACCGCCTCTCCTCCCTCCAATCTATTATGAATGCTTTGGCTAGACTCATCCACCTAAGTCACCGATTTACATCAGCGGCTCCGCTCTGCCAGTCTCTACACTGGCTCCCCATACACTCCAGAATACAATTTAAAGTATATGAACCCTAACTTACAAAGCGCTCAACAGTCTAACTCCAAACTATATTTCCTCTCTCATCGTGAAATATTCCCCATCCTGTCCTCTTCAATCAACCTCTGACTCCTGTGATCACAAATCCTTGTCATTGTATACCCCTATCACTGTACCCAGTGCTACGGAATTTGGCGGCACTATACAAATAAATTATAATAATCCAACAACATTGAACAATACAGTTATTTTAATAATAAATTGTGTATCTCGGCTCTATAGGCTATAAGGTCATTGGATTATTACAGGCAATATAATATCAGGATCTGATTTTAGCTTGACTTGCACACAGCAAACAGTTTTTTTCAAACTATTAAAATTGAATTTATTTACTATTTTTGTAATGGTTCACTTGGAAGTTACCCCAATCTACAACATGCCCCTTTTACTCCACAGCAATCTGTCTGGGAGTCTGCAGGGCTTGGAAACTTTTGAAAATCCATAAAATATATATTTTATCTCTTTACCACAAATTTGGGCTAGATATATAGGGTAGCACGTGTATTACAAGTTGAATGTAAAAAGTTTGCATGTAAACACAATCCCAACGCGCACTAACCAAAGGATTTCATGATCTCGCAATTGCCTTAACGTATTCTCCCATAGAAGACAATAGAGAGCGCAGAAGGGAAAAAAAATTGCTTGCACGCTAACCTGAGTTATGAATATTTCAAATTGCAATATTCTTTACGTACAGAACAATGTATTTTTTATTGTAAATACATATATATATATATATATATATATATATATATATATATATATATATATATATATATATATATATATATATATATATATGTGTGTGTGTGTGTGTGTGTGTGTGGAAATACCTATACCTGTATATCTATTCCTATAAATATACAGTATATTTAATAATAAAAATTACATTTTCTTTCAATGTGATGAACATAGTAATGTAAAATATGTGTATCATGCTTCACATTTTTCTATTTAGGTCTAACGCTGTGTCGGGTTAGCGCACATAAGAATTGCTAACCTCAATGCATGTTACTGAGATATGAAATATAAAATATTAATAATTATTAAAAATGATTATAGAAGTGACGTGTCCAGGCAGCGGCCATGACAAGCTGCAAAATAAGAAGCTCTGAATAGAATCTATATCATCCGCCGATTATCTTCACCTATACTTGTCATCTCCCTGGAAAAACAATGATTCCTAAATGAGTAGGATCTGCTGTATCAGACGATGCCATTCACACGCAATCTACTTTATCAGATACTCCCTAATCTAGATCATCAGTGGTTCTCAGAAGGCGGCCTAGCCAGAAAACGCACAACACCCCCCCCCCAGACTGGTGGCCCAGGGGTAGCAGGATTACCTAGCTCTAAATCTGCATTTAGGGATCCCAGTGATATACAGGGCACTCCGCAACGGATAACGCTATCCTTAAGTGAGAGATAGGCAGGCGGGGAGCAACATGGAGGCGTAGAAGCATGGGAGCATGCAATGCAGAATGTGATCATGCAGCATTACCAGCAACTTGAAAACGAAATCAGATCTATGCTCCATACAATTACGACACACTATGCAACTTCCTCTGTGGGGGCCTCAGAGCAATCTCCTTATTCAGAACCCAAACATCATGCAATGGAACTGCCTATGGGAACAGAGCATACCACCTCTCGACAAACTTCTACCTCCTGTTTAGCCACATCACAGTACCCAGCTGTAGGTTCTAGTGATAATGTGATGAGGACATCTGGACTCATTGGCGTACTAGAGGAAACTGGTCAACTCATAAAGAAAACGGGTAAAGCTTTACCTTCCTGGCCCTTCACTTTGCCCACTCATTGTAAAGTTACACAGCCCAGAAATACAGGAATCGGGGGTAGCGATGGACTGCTCCAGATCAGCTGGCCTACATTTAGGCCTATAGTTCAGGACGTTATTGTCTTAAAGGATCCTTATGCTAATTCTACCCCTCTGCACTAATGTTGCAATAGCTGGAGGCCACATCAAAGTATAACAGATTGGGGATCGGCTAAAATTTGGGGCTTTCCCCACCAAATTTGGGGTCCAACAACATTTTGGACACTCCCTGGAAGCTAAATCTGATGTGAGACTTTCATACTACCTAATTAAAGACCCTCACTGTATAGTTTCATTTCACTCTTTAGTTGCCTTCAGTGCTAATTCAAATAACTAAGTTGTTTTTGTATATGTTTATGAATGTGTTAATCTTCACAATGTGCTCTTATACCACCAAAAATATTACACCAGCAAAATATGAGGTTTATTATGTTTAACTAGCTATTCATGCTTTAGCTGATATTTAGCATGTTTTACAATGCCAAAAATAGGGGTATACCTCTGTTATTAAATTAAACATTGGAATAGCTTTAATTAATATGATTAATTAGAATATAATCCTCATTGGTGACAACAACCTCTCTAACATTCTACCACGCTGCCAGCGGCTAAGGCAGTGCAAAATACTGAGTGTTGTAGATGTGAGAACGAATGAGAATAGAGTTGTATTAAGAACTTATAAAGGGCTACTTGAGTTAATATATTATGTCTTCTAAGGGATTACAGTACTACCACCGTAGGCAATAATGATCTACTCAATTGTGAAATGGTTCACTCCAAAAAATAATAAGTGTCACTAGATGACTTAACACCCAAATATCTTCACCAGTTGTTAATTCTTAGCACATATTCCCCTTCTTGGTCACACCTGAGAGTCATTTATAAGTTATGTCCCACACTTGAATATTTGTAGTACCCTGATATTCAATATTTTATAGGTCTCTCCATATTTAACACAAGTCTACCCCCCACAATAGATATAGGCTAATTTAAGAGACGACTCCCGCCTACTAAGATAGAATTGTCCAGTCCCAGTCTATTTACCATATATGCACTTATAAGTATCCCTTATACACGAGTTGACTAGTTTTACAGACATTAGAGTGCTTTGTTATCTTCTTATGTTATAATTTGTTAATCCTGCTATATTTATTCCACTAAATTACTATTTAAAGTGGTGCTTACCCACTGAGTATTGATCTATGACTTACTATTTCCTTAATAGTATGGGGTCCAAAAGTGGCCCCACTATAATATATTCTTAAACACATGCCTATATCCTTGCTCAATATTTCCTCAGCGTTCCTCTCTTTGAGATATAAGTTTACTTGAGATCCATAAGTGATCTCCTACGTACTATTGAGAGTATATAATAGAAAAAAGAGATTTCATACTTATATGTTCATTACTATTGTTCTTACATGTACATCTCATTATACTTATAATGTGCCAACTGCTTTACTTATTGTATGCTTACTCCCAGTGCTGGTCTGCTAAAAACCTGTACAATTGTATCTAAATTTTTTGTTATTGTGAATGAACATTTCTTTTATGTTATTACTGCCTAAAAATCTCAATAAAAGTTTATAAATATTTTTTTTTAAATGATTATAGATACTGTAATATACAGGGAGTGGAGAATTATTAGGCAAATGAGTATTTTGACCACATCATCCTCTTCATGCATGTTGTCTTACTCCAAGCTGTATAGGCTCGAAAGCCTACTACCAATTAAGCATATTAGGTGATGTGCATCTCTGTAATGAGAAGGGGTGTGGTCTAATGACATCAACACCCTATATCAGGTGTGCATAATTATTAGGCAACTTCCTTTCCTTTGGCAAAATGGGTCAAAAGAAGGACTTGACAGGCTCAGAAAAGTAAAAAAATAGTGAGATATCTTGCAGAGGGATGCAGCACTCTTAAAATTGCAAAGCTTCTGAAGCGTGATCATCGAACAATCAAGCGTTTCATTCAAAATAGTCAACAGGGTCGCAAGAAGCGTGTGGAAAAACCAAGGCGCAAAATAACTGCCCATGAACTGAGAAAAGTCAAGCGTGCAGCTGCCAAGGTGCCACTTGCCACCAGTTTGGCCATATTTCAGAGCTGCAACATCACTGGAGTGCCCAAAAGCACAAGGTGTGCAATACTCAGAGACATGGCCAAGGTAAGAAAGGCTGAAAAACGACCACCACTGAACAAGACACACAAGCTGAAACGTCAAGACTGGGCCAAGAAATATCTCAAGACTGATTTTTCTAAGGTTTTATGGACTGATGAAATGAGAGTGAGTCTTGATGGGCCAGATGGATGGGCCCGTGGCTGGATTGGTAAAGGGCAGAGAGCTCCAGTCCGACTCAGACGCCAGCAAGGTGGAGGTGGAGTACTGGTTTGGGCTGGTATCATCAAAGATGAGCTTGTGGGGCCTTTTCGGGTTGAGGATGGAGTCAAGCTCAACTCCCAGTCCTACTGCCAGTTTCTGGAAGACACCTTCTTCAAGCAGTGGTACAGGAAGAAGTCTGCATCCTTCAAGAAAAACATGATTTTCATGCAGAACAATGCTCCATCACACGCGTCCAAGTACTCCACAGCGTGGCTGGCAAGAAAGGGTATAAACGAAGAAAATCTAATGACATGGCCTCCTTGTTCACCTGATCTGAACCCCATTGAGAACCTGTGGTCCATCATCAAATGTGAGATTTACAAGGAGGGAAAACAGTACACCTCTATGAACAGTGTCTGGGATGCTGTGGTTGCTGCTGCACGCAATGTTGATGGTGAACAGATCAAAACACTGACAGAATCCATGGATGGCAGGCTTTTGAGTGTCCTTGCAAAGAAAGGTGGCTATATTGGTCACTGATTTGTTTTTGTTTTGTTTTTGAATGTCAGAAATGTATATTTGTGAATGTTGAGATGTTATATTGGTTTTACTGGTAAAAATAAATAATTGAAATGGGTATATATTTGTTTTTTGTTAAGTTGCCTAATAATTATGCACAGTAATAGTCACCTGCACACACAGATATCCCCCTAAAATAGCTATAACTAAAAACAAACTAAAAACTACTTCCAAAACTATTCAGCTTTGATATTAATGAGTTTTTTGGGTTCACTGAGAACATGGTTGTTGTTCAATAATAAAATTAATCCTCAAAAATACAACTTGCCTAATAATTCTGCACTCCCTGTATATATATATATATATATATATATATATATATATATATATATATATATATATATATATATATATATATATATATATATATATATATATATATATATATATATATATATATATATATATATATATATATATATATATATATATATATATATTCTATTAATTATTTAGACTTTTTATACAGTACAGTATCTATATAAAGTTTTAATAATTGCTATTAATATTTTTTAATATTTTATTTTCAATGTGATGAACATAGGAATGTGAAATATGTGCTTTGCATTTTCTGAATTAGGTTTAATTTCGGTGTTGGGTTAGCACACATGAAGAACTGCTAACCTCAATGTGTGTTAATGAAATATTAAATATTAAATGATTATAGATATTGTAATATATATATATATATATATATATATATATATATATATATATATATATATATATATTCTATGGATTATTTAGAATTTTATTACAGTATCTATATACATTTTTAATAATTGTTATTAATATTTTATTTTCATAGGCCTAGATTTGGAGTTTTGTCGGTAACGACCCGAAAAACTAACGCCGGCTTTTTTCTGGCCGCACCATAAAAATAATTCTGGTATCGAGAGTCCACATAAAGGCTGCGTTAGGCTCCAAAAAAGGAGCGTAGAGCATTTTTAACGCAGCTTCAACTCTCGATACCAGAGTTGCTTACGGACGCGGCCAGCCTCAAAAACGTGCTCGTGCACGATTCCCCCATAGGAAACAATAGGGCTGTTTGAGCTGGAAAAAAAACCAAACACCTGCAAAAAAGCCGCGTTCAGCTCCTAACGCAGCCCCATTGTTTGCTATGCGGTAACCCTTCCTACGTCTGCACTTAACACTCTAACATGTACCCCGAGTCTAAACACCCCTAACCTTACACTTATTAACCCCTAATCTGCCGCCCCCGCTATCGCTGACCCCTGCATATTATTATTAACCCCTAATCTGCCACTCCGTAAACCGCCGCTACTTACATTATCCCTATGTACCCCTAATCTGCTGCCCCTAACACCGCCGACCCCTATATTATATTTATTAACCCCTAATCTGCCCCCCACAACGTCGCCTCCACCTGCCTACACTTATTAACCCCTAATCTGCCGACCGGACCTGAGCGCTACTATAATAAAGTTATTAACCCCTAATCCGCCTCACTAACCCTATCATAAATAGTATTAACCCCTAATCTGCCCTCCCTAACATCGCCGACACCTAACTTCAATTATTAACCCCTAATCTGCCGACCGAATCTCGCCGCTATTCTAATAAATGTATTAACCCCTAAAGCTAAGTTGAACCCTAATACTAACACCCCCCTAAGTTAAATATAATTTAAATCTAACGAAATTAATTAACTCTTATTAAATAAATTATTCCAATTTAAAGCTAAATACTTACCTGTAAAATAAATCCTAATATAGCTACAATATAAATTATAATTATATTATAGCTATTTTAGGATTTATATTTATTTTACAGGTAACTTTGTATTTATTTTAACCAGGTACAATAGCTATTAAATAGTTAAGAACTATTTAATAGCTAAAATAGTTAAAATAATTACAAATTTACCTGTAAAAGAAATCCTAACCTAAGTTACAGATAAACCTAACACTAGACTATCAATAAATTAATTAAATAAACTACCTACAATTACCTACAATTAACCTAACACTACACTATCAATAAATTAATTAAATACAATTGCTACAAATAAATACAATTAAATAAACTAGCTAAAGTACAAAAAATAAAAAAGAACTAAGTTACAAAAAATAAAAAAATATTTACAAACATAAGAAAAATATTACAACAATTTTAAACTAATTACACCTACTCTAAGCCCCCTAATAAAATAACAAAGCCCCCAAAATAAAAAAATGCCCTACCCTATTCTAAATTACTAAAGTTCAAAGCTCTTTTACCTTACCAGCCCTGAACAGGGCCCTTTGCGGGGCATGCCCCAAGAAATTCAGCTCTTTTGCCTGTAAAAAAAAACATACAATACCCCCCCCCAACATTACAACCCACCACCCACATACCCCTAATCTAACCCAAACCCCCCTTAAATAAACCTAACACTAAGCCCCTGAAGATCATCCTACCTTGTCTTCACCATACCAGGTTCACCGATCGGTCCAAAAGAGCTCCTCCGATGTCCTGATCCAAGCCCAAGCGGGGGGCTGAAGAGGTCCATGATCCGGCTGAAGTCTTCATCCAAGCGGGCCAGAAGAGGTCTTCCATCCGATTGAAGTCTTCATCCAAGCGGCATCCATCCGGAGAGAAGCGGCAGCATCCTGAAGACCTCCACCGCGGAACATCCATCCTGGCCGACGACTGAACAACGAATGACGGTTCCTTTAAATGACGTCATCCAAGATGGCGTCCCTCGAATTCCGATTGGCTGATAGGATTCTATCAGCCAATCAGAATTAAGGTAGGAATATTCTGATTGGCTGATGGAATCAGCCAATCAGAATCAAGTTCAATCCGATTGGCTGATCCGATCAGCCAATCAGATTGAGCTCGCATTCTATTGGCTGATCGGAACAGCCAATAGAATGCGAGCTCAATCTGATTGGCTGATCGGATCAGCCAATCGGATTGAACTTGATTCTGATTGGCTGATTCCATCGGCCAGGATGGATGTTCCGCGGTGGAGGTCTTCAGGATGCTGCCGCTTCGCTCCGGATGGATGCCGCTTGGATGAAGACTTCAATCGGATGGAAGACCTCTTCTGGCCCGCTTGGATGAAGACTTCAGCCGGATCATGGACCTCTTCAGCCCCCCGCTTGGGCTTGGATCAGGACATCGGAGGAGCTCTTCTGGACCGATCGGTGAACCTGGTATGGTGAAGACAAGGTAGGATGATCTTCAGGGGCTTAGTGTTAGGTTTATTTAAGGGGGGTTTGGGTTAGATTAGGGGTATGTGGGTGGTGGGTTGTAATGTTGGGGGGGGTATTGTATGTTTTTTTTTACAGGCAAAAGAGCTGAATTTCTTGGGGCATGCCCCGCAAAGGATCCTGTTCAGGGCTGGTAAGGTAAAAGAGTTTTGAACTTTAGTAATTTAGAATAGGGTAGGACATTTTTTTATTTTGGGGGGCTTTGTTATTTTATTAGGGGGCTTAGAGTAGGTGTAATTAGTTTAAAATTGTTGTAATATTTTTCTTATGTTTGTAAATATTTTTTTTATTTTTGTAACTTAGTTCTTTTTTATTTTTTGTACTTTAGCTAGTTTATTTAATTGTATTTATTTGTAGCAATTGTATTTAATTAATTTATTGATAGTGTAGTGTTAGGTTAATTTTAGGTAATTGTAGGTAGTTTATTTAATTAATTTATTGATAGTCTAGTGTTAGGTTTATTTGTAACTTAGGTTAGGATTTCTTTTACAGGTAAATTTGTAATTATTTTAACTATTTTCGCTATTAAATAGTTCTTAACTATTTAATAGCTATTGTGCCTGGTTAAAATAAATACAAAGTTACCTGTAAAATAAATATAAATCCTAAAATAGCTATAATATAATTATAATTTATATTGTAGCTATATTAGGATTTATTTTACAGGTAAGTATTTAGCTTTAAATTGGAATAATTTATTTAATAAGAGTTAATTAATTTCGTTAGATTTAAATTATATTTAACTTAGGGGGGTGTTAGTATTAGGGTTAGACTTAGCTTTAGGGGTTAATACATTTATTAGAATAGCGGCGAGATTCGGTCGGCAGATTAGGGGTTAATAATTGAAGTTAGGTGTCGGCGATGTTAGGGAGGGCAGATTAGGGGTTAATACTATTTATGATAGGGTTAGTGAGGCGGATTAGGGGTTAATAACTTTATTATAGTAGCGCTCAGGTCCGGTCGGCAGATTAGGGGTTAATAAGTGTAGGCAGGTGGAGGCGACGTTGTGGGGGGCAGATTAGGGGTTAATAAATATAATATAGGGGTCGGCGGTGTTAGGGGCAGCAGATTAGGGGTACATAAGGATAACGTAGGTGGCGGCGCTTTGCGGTCGACAGATTAGGGGTTAATAAGTGTAGGCAGGTGGAGGTGACGTTGAGGGGGGCAGATTAGGGGTTAATAAATATAATACAGGGGTCGGCGGTGTTAGGGGCAGCAGATTAGGGGTACATAAGGATAACGTAGGTGGCGGTCGGCAGATTAGGGGTTAAAAAAATTTTTTCGAGTGTCGGCGATGTGGGGGGACCTCGGTTTAGGGGTACATAGGTAGTTTATGGGTGTTAGTGTACTTTAGAGTACAGTAGTTAAGAGCTTTATAAACCGGCGTTAGCCCAGAAAGCTCTTAACTACTGACTTTTTTCCTGCGGCTGGAGTTTTGTCTTTAGATGTCTAACGCTCACTTCAGAAACGACTCTAAATACCGGAGTTAGAAAAATCCCATTGAAAAGATAGGATACGCAATTTACGTAAGGGGATCTGCGGTATGGAAAAGTCGCGGCTGGAAAGTGAGCGTTAGACCCTATTTTGAGTGACTCCAAATACCGGCGGTAGCCTAAAACCAGCGTTAGGAGCCTCTAACGCTGGTTTTCACGGCTAACGCCAAACTCTAAATCTAGGCCAATGTGTTGAACAGAGGAATGTAAAATATGTTTATAGTACTTTATGTTTTCCAATTTAGGTGTTGGGTTAGCACACATGAAGAATATATATCCTCAACACATGTTATTGAAATATATTAAATATAAAATATTAAAACTATTAATAATTAAAATTTATTATATATACTGCAAAAATATATATTTTTATGGATTATTTAGAATTGTTTTTCAGTATCTACAGAGTTTTAATAATTGTTATTAATATTTTTAAATATTTTTTATTTTATATTTCAATAACCTATAGATATATATATAGATATATAGACGCATGTATTTACAATAAAAATGACATTGTTCTGTAAGTGAAGAACATTGGAATGTGAAATATGTACAGTAAATATCCAGTAAAACACATAAATGCATAAAGGCATATGTACACACATATATACATATATACATACATATATATATATATATATATATATATATATATATATATATGCATACATACACATATTTAGACATGTATATGTATGTATATATACAAATATATACAATATAGCCCTTTGCAGTCAAACACCATGCCTTTCATCCCTTATAACTTTTTTTAATCCTTTATTGATATATATCATTTATACTTTTAGTATACCTTCAGCTATAAGTAGCGCACCTATTACCCCCAATCACTCACTCTAATTATTATCAGATGTTGTTTATATGAGTGTAACTGTAATTTTCAATGTATCTATGTTGTGTTTAGTGCAACATTTTAACCCACTACCCTCTATGCAAGGTTTTCAGTTGGGCTAACCCGATGAGTATAAAAAGAAATTGCACTCTTGCGATTGTGTTTACTTTCAACTTATAGGGGTATATTTATCAAGCTCCGTGTGGAGCTTGAAGCCCTGTGTTTCTGGAGATCTTTCAGGCTCGCTAGAAACACCAGTTATGAAACAGCGGTCTAAAGACCGCTGCTCTATAACCTGTGCATCTGCTTTGAGGAGGCGGACAGACATTGCGGAAAATCAACCCGATCAAATACAATTGGGTTGATTGACACCCCTTGCTAGCGGCCGATTGGCCGCGAATCTGCAAGGGGCGGCGTTGCACCAGCAGTTCACAAGAGCTGCTGGTGCAATGCTGAATGCGGAGAGCATATTACTCTCCGCATTCAGCGATGTCTGTCGGACATGATCCGCTGATCGGATCATGTCCGACAGAGGGTTGATAAATCACCCTCAAAATATGCAAGTTGTTTCCGACATACGCAAAAACTCGATATTGCTCCTGTTCAATAGCGCACCAGCAGTAATCTAGTCTTATATATGCTATATTATATAATATGATTGGCTGATATCTGTCACATAATACAGGGGGCCGGAAAATGGGAGAAAAAATAAATTTGTCAGAAAAAAAAATCTACTGCTTATTTGAAAATCAGAGTAGGGGCTCCATGTACTAAGCAGTCAGCGAGCTACCAGCAACAAATCTCGCGTCAAAACTCGCAAACTGATATGTACAAAGTCGTCAACTATGTTCAATCTCGCATCTTTAAAATTGCGAGCGTACTTATCCGCCAAACCTCGCTACCTCTCTATTTTTCACTGTAATTAGACATATTTGACTACCAACTCGCCAAAAACGAATGTACTAAAAAATCTATTTGTCCGCTCGCGACAATTTCCGCTCCCACCTCGTTATTTTTGCAAGGTACAAAACAATAGGAAAGTCACTCTAGACGCCAGTCTAGACATATTTATAAGGCAGTAATATCAGCATTGTACTTAAAGCATAACTGGCGTCTAATTTGTCTCTCATTTCCATGTACATAAATTGTGCCCAATTTGTCGACTGTAATTAAAGAGTAATCTATATTTTAAATTTGTATATCTTGTGTATATCTTCTATTGGGAGATGGAGGTTACAGAATGTCTGTTGACTCCCTATAACAAACCACAGACCAGTCAAGTACATTTCAATGAAGCTCACCAAACTACCAGGGGCATAATTGCTGATGCGAAAAGTGAGGATTCTTGGATTTTTAAGTGGTTTCAGATCAAGATGAATCCATATCCAAATTGTAAATAAATATTACAAAAATAACGCTCTGTAATCACTCTTCAAAAAATTTTGAACAATAATAAAGTTGTTTAGATAAGTTGAACTTTTATAGGAGCAAAATTCTATTCCCGCGACTACTATGATGTTCGTGACACCTTGCATGTCACGTGACAATTCAACTGAAAGTTAAGTACATCAGCTTAGTCGCGGCGAGCGAGGCGTCAAATTTATCAATATTCCGCCATTGCTCGCGGCGGGCTAGATGTGTCTATTTATTGGGGGATTATTAGTACATAGCGACAGCGGACACCATTTCGCCCGCGGCGAGTAACGGCGAGTTTATTCGCGTCTACAATGACGGATGAATTGACAGCTTAGTACATGGAGCCCTTGGTGTTAAATCATTGACTTTTTATTATGCACTTGTTAACTATGCAAATCTACTGCATTAAGTGGTCTTTTAACCTAAACAGCTAGTTTGAGTCGGCTAACTAATTTTGTGATATACGAAGAGTTTAAGCAGAATCAGATACATATTGTCAATTCCTAACAGTATCAATGACCTTCAAATAGAATTGGAACTGCCACAATTAGGACAATTTGTATTCTACCCCTATTTCAGTAACTAATTATTTACCTTAAAGGGACAGTCTAGGCCAAAATAAACTTTCATGATTCAGATAGAGCATGTAATTTTAAAAAAATTTCCAATTTACTTTTATCACCAATTTTGCTTTGTTCTCTTGGTATTCTTAGTTGAAAGCTTAACCTAGGAGGTTCATATGCTAATTTCTTAGACCTTGAAGCCCACCTCTTTCAGATTGCATTTTAACAGTTTTTCACCACTAGAGGGTGTTAGTTCACGTATTTCATATAGATAACACTGTGCTCGTGCACGAGAAGTTATCTGGGAGCAGGCACTGATTGGCTAGACTGCAAGTCTGTCAAAAGAATTGAAAAAAGGGGCAGTTTGCAGAGGCTTAGATACAAGATAATCACAGAGGTTAAAAGTATATTATTATAAATGTGTTAGTTATGCAAAACTGGGAAATGGGTAATAAAGGGATTATCTATCTTTTAAAACAATAAAAATTCTGGTGTAGACTGTCCCTTTAACATCATTTATGACTTTTTCATTTCCAGGCATTTTAAAATACATGAGTAGCTCTGAATAACACTATGTCAACACAGATAACCTTTTTTTCACTCAGGTGCAACTTACTGCCGGCAGACTACACACACACAATCGTTTACAATTACAGCATATCATTAATTTCATATTTCAGGGAACTGAAAAGCCTGTTGAAATCTTTTACAATAAGTATTTAGGTTTCTGATGTTTAATCCTTACTAGCAAGATATTTTTGTCATTTAAGACATTATTAAACGTTAAAACATACTGTGATATCTTGACACAGTAAAAAAAATGGAACAAAAGTTGCTAGTTTGTTATAAAAGTAAACACCCACTCCTCCCAACCTAAGAATATTTGCCTGCTTTCTTTTTCTTTGTTGTTTGCATTTCAAATTCAATAAAGCATAAAAACCCTAAACTCAATTTCTTATTTTTATTTTATTTTTTTATTGTTGAACTTAGAAGTACAAAACCAAATACCAGAGCAAATGATGTAAACTCATTTACTGACAGGTTCTGCTTCAGTGCAAACCAGTAAAATGCTACACAAAGGAACCTGACATTTTATGATGTACTTTGCCTGGAACTAAGAAATATGAGTGATGTTTGTGAAACTTTTTTTTATCGGTTTCATCAACTAGAAATTTCTGCTGATTTCATTTAACTTTGTAAATTCACTGCTTCATAAAATACTTTAAAAAAATCCAGACCTTCCCATAATTCAAATAGTTGTTCAAATGGCAGTTTTTGTTTATCTCCAATATTGAGGCATCATCTGGTAAAACTGTAGTAAGGGATTCTTCAAGCAAATAGCCCCTTTTTAAAGTTTTAACTTATGTTACTTGTTTTAAGCCCAGGGCCGGATTTACAGACCAGGTGCCTATAGGCACCAAAATCTAAAGCGTCCCCCACACGCTCCCGGTTTACATGTATGAATCTATAGATGCAGCCTAAAACTTTATTGAATTATTAATTTTCTTTTACAGCAGCAGCTAATTTTGCCACAAAAAAGGCAATCCATGATCTAAAACAAAACACTGCAGACAGTATTTGCCCAATATGATGAGATTCCAGTCAGAACAGTATTTTTTTTTTTTAAATATAATTTAGCAATAGCAATAATATTTATACCTATGGTATTTAATATTAAAGACTACCCTCTGACTGTACAATTTTTGATTTGATCATTTTGATTTTGACAGCCGCTGCCGCAGCTGATACATGCCCACCGTGCACTCAGAGCACTATGTAATAGCGAACAAATAGTCACTCACTGTCACTCCCCAAAAAAGAACGAACCCGCATACACTTACCAGCCAGCGTGGCGGCCATCTTTGTTTAGGGCAAAGTTATTATCTACTACAGGGAGTGAGGGCAGAGCTGCAGAGGTGTGCAGAAAAGGCATATGGAGCAGAGAAAAAGGCGCCCCTCTATGGAAGGTGCCTGTAGGCACATGCCTACTCTGCCTAATGGTAAATCCGGCCCTGTTTAAACCAATTAATAATGCAGAAAATAGCCATTCGCTTTCCATACAAACTTATATACGGATTGCTGCAAACGGTATTCCATAAAACACTTTGAGAATACAAATAAGTAAATATTCTTATGGTAAGGTAAAGTAAAATTACTTACAGGCTTACTTACATGCTTACAGGGACATGAAACCCAAAACTTTTCTTTCATTATTCAAATAGAGGATACAATTTAAAAAAATAAAAAAATGTTTTACTTCTATTATAAAATTAGGCTTCATTCTCGTATTAATCTCTGTTAAAGAGATAAATACGGTAGGTACTGTGCACATGCCTGAAGCACTACATGACAGGAAATAGTTCTGCTGCCATCTAGTGTTCTTGCTAATGTATAACTTTGTTGCAAACCTGCTGCCATATGGCGCTGCAGGCATGTGCATGCTCCTGAGCTTACACCCCTGTTTTTCAAAAAAGGATAAGAAGAAAATTAAGATAATTCAATAATAGAAGTAAATTGGAAAGTTGTTAAAAATTGTATTCTCTATCTGAATCATGAAAGAAAATGGGTTTGGATTTTATGTCCCTTTAACTTAAAGCACACACAGGGCATACAAGGTTTTCAGATTTGAGGCCACTCCAATTCTTTAGAAAACTACCATTTAAAAATTCAGCAAATGTTTGTCACTCTGTTAATTTCGCAAATACTAAGCTATAAGTGCTACTTCACACATGTTTGGAATTAGCCAATCAAATTTGTGGGCAAGCTCAATTTTGACAGAAAACCTATGCATCTTCAAGTGTGATTAGTCAGTATTATTAGCCAATCAGAATTCTTATTATTGAATCTACAAATAGGGGGAATCCTGTAGGTGGCACAGACCACAGCAGAGAAAAAGGAAGTTGAGCCTGTTGCTGATGGCTATAAAGAAACGGAAGATTATTCAGCAAGCCTTAAAGGGACATGAAACCCAAAAAAATATTTTATGATTCAGATACAGCATACAATTTTAAACAACTTTCCAATTTACTTATATTATATAATTTTTTCTGTTCTCATAGTATCCTTTGTTGAAAAGGATACCTAGTTAGGCTCAGGAGCTGGGAACTAGCTGCTGATTGGTAGATGCGCATACTGTATGTGCCTCTTGTTAATGGTTTACCAATGTGTTGAGCTAGCTCCCAGGAGTACATTGCTGTTCCTTCAATAAAGGATACCAAGAGAAGGAAGCAAAATTGATA
This sequence comes from Bombina bombina, assembly GCF_027579735.1. Taxonomy (NCBI): domain Eukaryota; kingdom Metazoa; phylum Chordata; class Amphibia; order Anura; family Bombinatoridae; genus Bombina; species Bombina bombina. The sequence continues at coordinate 609,555,831 of NC_069500.1, read as the reverse complement.
ATAGAATTAAATTGGAAAGTTGATAAATATTGTATGTTCTACTTAATCATGAAGGAAAAAATGTGGGTTTTTACGTTCCTTTAAGGAGAAAAGTATAAGCGCAACAAAACTCTCATGTCATTTAGTGCTATATTTTGCTGTTCTTGTCTCTGCGTCAGATTCAGAAAAGCAGGGAACACCCCTTAGAGAGAAATAGCAAATGTGGGCTTATAAAATGTGATTTTATAAGGCTGAAGGATCATTTGAGATGATTTAATCTAAGCAGAGAGCTTCAGAGTATCTGGCCGAGTATATTTTTTCTTATTTGGGAGGCTTAGGTGTTGTTTGTGTAGGAAACTTTTCCATATAGTTTACCATTATTTCAATGCCTATTCTTATTGCCCCACCTAGTCAAACAAGGGAGATAGCTAAAATCTGATATTGAGCCCTAGTGTTAATAGTTATTGAATATTAAAGGGACAGTAAAGTCAAACTTAAACATTCATGATTCAGATAAAGTGTGCAATTTTAAAGGGTCATAAAACCCAAATTTTTGCTTTTATGTTTTAGACAGAGCATGCAATTTAAAACAACTTTACAGTTTACTTCTATTATCTAGTTTGCTTCATTCTCTTGATATCTTTTGTTGAAAAGCATATCTTGATAGGCTCAGTAGCTGCTGATTGGAACTATAGCTTGCAACCATGTAAAACATTGCTATAAACATTTTTACAAACATCTCTGCCAGACGGCAAGGAGAATTGCAAACTCCTGAGCTCACCTAGGATTACTTTTTAACAAACGATAGAGAACTAAGCAAAATTGATAACAGAATAAAATTGTAAATTTGCTTAAAATGTCATGCTGTATCTGAATCATGAATGTTTAAGTTTGACTTCACTGTCCCTTTAATGTAACCATGCAGGGATCATCAAAAAAGTACATCATTTTTCCCCTGTTGTTTGAGATCACTGGGTCACTGATGAGGAAGAAAAAACGATGTTTGAAGATAATAATTCATGGCTCCATACAAATAAGAAGGAACAGCTGGACATTGTTGGAGCCAAAATTATTGTGTAGGTATATTCACACTGATGATTTTAGGTCCCTGGGGATATCTTGAAAGGAAGGGAGGGATATGAATAATACCAATATATTTTTAAGCTAATAAATATTTAGCAGCACTTTGTAGCAGGAATATTGGAAATACAGCTTCAAGGGGCGATCAAATCTTAATCCAAATTGGGAAGTTCTGGGTTTAAGTTACTGCAGTGAAATATATTGCTCTATATTGTTTTGAGTGTGCAGATATGCACCTTTCTTATTTACAGGACAATTTGTAGATGATGGAGCAAGTGAATATCTTAAAGTCCTCAAATACTTTATTTAAAAAAAAAGAATTCCAGCATGCTCCATTTTACCCTAGAGTTAAAAACTGGCATTTGGAGTTTAAAAGAACGCTAAAGTCAAAATTAGACTTTATGATTCAGATAGCATGCAATTGTAAACAACTCAATTTCATTATCAAAATGTGCAATCTTTTTATATTTACACATTCTGAGGCACCAGCTCCTAATTCACAGAATATACATATATGCATTTTGTTATTGACTGACTGATGTCAAATGATGAGGGTGAAGGGAAAAAAGTACTAAGTTTGAAATTTGTTAGAAAAAATATGTACTACTCATTTGAGATTCATACTTAGGGCTCGATTCAAAAAAGTTCTCTGGGCTGGTGAGATTTAATAAGAATGCTTGCCAGCCCTTCTATTTCCCTGGTGGAATTATATAAAGCCACTTTTTACCCTGAAAACAATGTGTCCCGCTAAGAAGCGTATACTGCATTTTCGTGTAGGGAGGAGATGCATACATTATAAAAATGCACAATTAAATTCGTAATTTAAAAATCATACAAAACATATAATTTAACCAATTACACAGAAATAAATTGTATTAAGATGCATAGCGTAAACTGTAATTTAAGTACACTGGATGTGCAAAAAATACAAAGAAATTTGTAGTTATAAGTACAAAATACAAAGCGTAATTGTTGTTTTTTCATAAAATTGGCTGAACATGGGCATGAATGAAATTTTCTCTCAAATGCCAGCGTAATTTTATAAACAATTTTGCACTACAGTTCTCACTGTTTTTTCTCGCCAGTTAAAAGGTGGCAATTTTCACTAAAATACTCAAAACACTACTCTGAAAGGACAACCTATGCATACCAAAATTACAGCGTAGGCACACAAAAAGTCATGACTCAAGGTGCAAAGTACAAAAATAAAATGTATATGCTTTATTTCATATCATTAAAAGATGCATAAGCTATTCGTGGCAGACATGGGAGTAGAATAGTGAAGGCAAATGACTGACGCAATTCGCCCCCCCCCCCTACAGGCGCTTAATCATAGACAAACTATTATTAGCGAGTCTGATCCCTCGCAGAGTAGCAACTCCAAGCCTGGTAAAGCACACCGGATATTACGTGCACCTTCAGCGTGTAGCATGTGACTTCCTGGAGCCACAGCAAGTGTAATGGGAAAATTACAGCGTACAGTGCACTGAAAACAGCATAATTTAGGTGTAATATTTAAGTTTAAAAACAAGCTAGTCTCCCCCTCTGTACCTCGCCCTCCAATGCAAACTTCTACCTAGCAGAGAGCTCTCATTATGTGAGACATCTCGCCACTCGCATAGACAGCCCCTTATTTATAGAATTCCATAAGGGCTGTCCCTGCGAGTGTTGGCATGGAAAACCACTCAAAGACCAGTACATATTATAGAATCGGGGCATAAGTGCTACTGCATTTACATTTTTATTATACCTTTGTTGTATGCAATTCTACTGTACTTAACAGGTCTTTAAATTGTGAAAGGAGTGATGTGAAAATGCCAAACGCTCTGGTCACCACAGAAAATAAAAGTGTAACAAATTCATAAGATGTGATGGGTGGATTTAAGATTGATAACATGCAAACTAGCTGAGATTGCAGGGCTGTCATATGGTGCAGCACAGTCAATTTTAGTGGATAGTTTGGACATAAAGAAATTGCCCGCACTATCAGTACCACAAATATTGACTGTAGACCAAAAGAGACAGTGGCCTCTATTTAACAAGGTCTGGCGGACCTGATCCGACAGTGCGGATCAGGTCCGCCAGACCTCGCTGAATACGGAGAGCAATATGCTCTCCATATTCAGCATTGCATCAGCAGCTCACAAGAGCTGCTGGTGCAACGCCACCCCCTGCAGACTCGCGGCCAATGGGCCACCAGCAGGGGGTGTCAATCAACCCAATCGTACTCGATCGGGTTGATTTCCCGCGATGTCTGTCCGTCTGCTCAGAGCAGGAGGACAGGTTATGGAGCAGCGGCCTTTGTGACCGCTGCTTCATAACTGCTGTTTCTAGCGAGTCTGAAGACTCGCCAGAAACACGGGCCGTCAAGCTCCTTTCGGAGCTTGATAGATAGGCCCCAGTGGATGGTAAGTTCCCAAAGCAAGAACTCAAAAGAATATTGAAGTTTTCTCTATGTGTTTTGTCACTATGGAAGAGTCATGGATTCACTTCTTTACTCCTCAGACTAAAGCACAGTCCAAGCGGGGGAAGCAGCTCAATGGCTTTCCATTTTCTTGTAAGTTTTATGCCCAAGCAAGTGTTGATAATGTCATTGCACTCATGTTTTGTGATGAAGATGGAATTTTGATGATTGACTTCCTGAGACACAGACCATAAAAGGTGACTATTAAGCCAACTTGATTGGATAATTGCTTAAGGCAATTGAAGAAAAGAGAGATGCCAATTGAGTCAGAAAGTGCTATTCCACCAATACAATGCTCCCGTTCACACTTCCTTTTTTGCATTAGCTAACTTTGCTAAAGCTGGATTCAAATTGCTGGACCACCTCACCCCCATAATCACCAGAACTTGCCTCACGTGATTATTGCCTAATCCAATGCTTGAAGGAGCACTTGCAAGCTATGAGTTTGTCAAGTGATGATGAAATGGCAGAGGACGTTCATGAACTGTACTCAAAAACCAGTAAGGACACACATCCCATGATGTTATTCAATGTGTATAGCAGATGCTACTAAATAAGTATCCGTTTATATATTCATACCATGGCTTCACATCATATTGTTTTAGATCTAAACATTCTCACACTTTTCATGTACTTTCTGACAACATCCAGAATGACTGCATTCCATAACATACTTACCCATAACTTATTGAAAGTACAATAAATAATAAAATTACCAACAACATTTTCACATTCTCATCATCTTTAAATTCTTTGCACTGGTTAATGTAGAGCAATAAACCATTTTCATTTTTAAATTCAGGGCTATCAGGGACAGGCACAGACAAAGGCTGTGGCGGACATTTTACAAAGTACATCCCTTAGTGAAGGACACCAAGGTACATTTGAAATTAAAAACATTATTTTATAGTGCTTGGTGTTATTATACTGATGCCGATACCACTGATCCTGTAACCAGCCCTCCTCTGGCTATACCCATGAGCCAGTGTCACTACTGTGTCATTATATAGTGCTGGGTGTAATTATTCTGATGCAGATACCACTGATCATATAACCAGCTATCCTCTGGCTATACCCATGAGCCAGTGTCACTACTGTGTCATTATATAGTGCTGGGTGTTATTATACTGATGCAGATACCACTGATCCTATAACCAGCCCTCCTCTGTCTACACTCATGAGCCAGTGTCACTACTGTGTCATTATATAGCGCTGGGTGTTATTATTCTGATGCAGATACCACTGATCCTATAGCCAGCCCTCCTCTGACTATACCCATGAGCCAGTGTCACTACTGTGTCATTATATAGTGCTGGGTGTTATTATTCTGATGCAGATACCACTGATCATATAACCAGCTATCCTCTGGCTATACCCATGAGCCAGTGTCACTACTGTGTCATTATATAGCACTGGGTGTTATTATTCTGATGCAGATACCACTGATCCTATAACCAGCCCTCCTCTGGCTATACCCATGAGCCAGTGTCACTACTGTGTCATTATATAGTGCTGGGTGTTATTATTCTGATGCAGATACCACTGATCCAATAGCCAGCCCTCCTCTGGCTATACCCATGAGCCAGTGTCACTACTGTGTCATTATATAGTGCTGGGTGTTATTATTCTGATGCAGATACCACTGATCATACAGGGAGTGCAGAATTATTAGGCAAGTTGTATTTTTGAGGATTAATTTTATTATTGAACAACAACCATGTTCTCAATGAACCCAAAAAACTAATTAATATCAAAGCTGAATAGTTTTGGAAGTAGTTTTTAGTTTGTTTTTAGTTATAGCTATTTTAGGGGGATATCTGTGTGTGCAGGTGACTATTACTGTGCATAATTATTAGGCAACTTAACAAAAAACAAATATATACCCATTTCAATTATTTATTTTTACCAGTGAAACCAATATAACATCTCAACATTCACAAATATACATTTCTGACATTCAAAAACAAAACAAAAACAAATCACTGACCAATATAACCACCTTTCTTTGCAAGGACACTCAAAAGCCTGCCATCCATGGATTCTGTCAGTGTTTTGATCTGTTCACCATCAACATTGCGTGCAGCAGCAACCACAGCCTCCCAGACACTGTTCAGAGAGGTGTACTGTTTTCCCTCCTTGTAAATCTCACATTTGATGATGGACCACAGGCTCTCAATGGGGTTCAGATCAGGTGAACAAGGAGGCCATGTCATTAGATTTTCTTCTTTTATACCCTTTCTTGCCAGCCACGCTGTGGAGTACTTGGACGCGTGTGATGGAGCATTGTCCTGCATGAAAATCATGTTTTTCTTGAAGGATGCAGACTTCTTCCTGTACCACTGCTTGAAGAAGGTGTCTACCAGAAACTGGCAGTAGGACTGGGAGTTGAGCTTGACTCCATCCTCAACCCGAAAAGGCCCCACAAGCTCATCTTTGATGATACCAGCCCAAACCAGTACTCCACCTCCACCTTGCTGGCGTCTGAGTCGGACTGGAGCTCTCTGCCCTTTACCAATCCAGCCACGGGCCCATCCATCTGGCCCATCAAGACTCACTCTCATTTCATCAGTCCATAAAACCTTAGAAAAATCAGTCTTGAGATATTTCTTGGCCCAGTCTTGACGTTTCAGCTTGTGTGTCTTGTTCAGTGGTGGTCGTCTTTCAGCCTTTCTTACCTTGGCCATGTCTCTGAGTATTGCACACCTTGTGCTTTTGGGCACTCCAGTGATGTTGCAGCTCTGAAATATGGCCAAACTGGTGGCAAGTGGCATCTTGGCAGCTGCACGCTTGACTTTTCTCAGTTCATGGGCAGTTATTTTGCGCCTTGGTTTTTCCACACGCTTCTTGCGACCCTGTTGACTATTTTGAATGAAACGCTTGATTGTTCGATGATCACGCTTCAGAAGCTTTGCAATTTTAAGAGTGTTGCATCCCTCTGCAAGATATCTCACTATTTTTGACTTTTCTGAGCCTGTCAAGTCCTTCTTTTGACCCATTTTGCCAAAGGAAAGGAAGTTGCCTAATAATGATGCACACCTGATATAGGGTGTTGATGTCATTAGACCACACCCCTTCTTATTACAGAGATGCACATCCCCTAATATGCTTAATTGGTAGTAGGCTTTCGAGCCTATACAGCTTGGAGTAAGAAAACATGCATAAAGAGAATGATGTGGTCAAAATACTAATTTGCCTAATAATTCTGCACTCCCTGTATAACCAGCTATCCTCTGGCTATACCCATGTGCCAGTGACACTACTGTGTCATCATATAGTGCTGGGTGTTATTATACTGATGCAGATACCACTGACCCTATAACCAGCCCTTGTCTGGCTATACGCATGTGCCAGTGTCACTACTGTGTCTTTGTATAGAGCTGGGTGTTATTATACAGATGCAGATACACATCCAGTATTTCACTCAGGCTTTATTTATTCCATAACTTATCACCCAATATCGCTAGCAGTCTCTTGACAAGTCACTAACTTTATTCACACTACATATTTTTTTTTCCTATTATTTAATCAGAAAGAAAAGATATACTAAAGTTGTGTAAGACACTGCAAGGGTTAGTCACAGGCACCAGTGCCCGTGTAAGGACACCTTGCCTATCATCTCACTCCTTTGAAAACCATTTGAAACTTTATTTTCTAATTTACTTTACACCCCTCACACAACTCTGTTTCGAACCATTCGTAAACACTTTTATGGAATGAAAACCCATTTTTACTATGCATGTTCAGTTTGCATTACAGCACACGCAATCATATTATTATATTATTATTATTATTATTATTATTATTATTAATAATATTAATAATAATTATTATTATAATACATTAAAAATTAAAATCACACTTTTTAACTAAATAATCTGTTTAAAAAAATTAAACTTTGACATGTATATGTGCCTTCATTATTGGAATTAAAGGGACAGTCTGGGGGGCGTGTCCAAGCCGCAGCCGAGACCAGAGGCTAAAATCAACAGCTCCGATGGCATGCTACATAATATATGAGATATCATACAACTAATCTGCAATCCACTGATAATAAGTTGAGCCTACAATAAAGGTGAAGGCCAGGAGTTGGAAGATACCAATATTTTTAAAATCAATTTATTAGAAGAATCTTTCCGACTGCGATTGTGCTTGCGGACCTGAGACACATTACCAACATCTTCCCCCCCTGGTTCTACATCCAGCCGGTTAAAGCTGCCTTTCTACTGATTCATAATGGAGGAGTTCCGTATAGATATACTTGGGCTTTTGAAGGAGCTTGGGGAAATAGTAGACGAGAGATTCAATGATCTCCTGGCCACGGTCAGAAACACATATATTCAAGATGGCGCCCGACAAATGGCGAGTTGCAGATCTCCCATCACGGAGCAGACCGAGAGGTTACCATCCCCTAGACAGCTCTTGACAAGAAGGGTGGAGAGTCCGGACATGGCCTCAGAATATCGCACAGAGATTGGAGACAAAAGGAGATTGGATCATCCTATAGTTAATGGACTCACACTCTCCGCGGAACTTACACCGAGTTCAAGGCGGGCGAACAGCACCTATGACAAGAAGCCTTTCTCACTCCTACCTAGCCAGTGCATTTATTTACAGAGAGACCAGTGCCAGGGAGATGCGGCCGACTCCCGCTGGAGCACCTCATCCAAAAGAACAGTTTTCATTTGTTATTGTCAGGCAGACTACGTGAGGGGTATAGGTTAGAGAAACTTATTGCTAATCTTGGTGGATTCCATTATATACCCCAGAATAGAACTGTTATACATGTGTGAGGACTACTTCTTGTTTGCTTTTGTTAGATAATTGTTTATAGCTAATTTTGTTATAGATATTGTATAACCTAACCCTTTTGTTCTGACTATTGTTCAAACTACTATTTAGTTTTGTTCTGCCTCTGTTACCTCACTTCTAACCAAGTTGCTAACTGTATATATAGAACCTAAATAAGGTAGCCTAGCTCTCTGTAGTAATCATTAGTCTTGTGGGGCAACTGGAGACACTGTTGGGGAGTTTGTGGATAGTTGGGAGTTTTCACAGTAGAGTGTTGGTTACTTGTCACTTTAGACTCCATACACTTGGGAGGCTGAGGCTCACCCCATACCCTCTAGATAATGGACCTCAGACTTTGCCAAATACTTCAATACTAGAGTGAACATAAGAGGTTGGAACCAAGTTAACCTATAAATTGATATGCCTCTATGGAACCCCTCCTTATTCAATGGGTGCCAGTACGCTAACTGATTACATAGACTTATAGCTCATGTGTTTAGTCATAAGATTACCCAGACTTCATTTCCATGGTTACCCCTCTATCAATATATGCTAAACTCCTTTGCAAACCAATATAATATAACCGGCTTAATTTGTGAGACCCAGTAATTTGATATTCACCCTATTTGGTGAATCAATCAGCGGTATTAACCCGCCATCCAAGGCGGTATTCACCCGCTAGGGATTATACCTCTCATTATTAAAAGTATATCATTATACTAAAAGAGTAATTACTAGTATCTTTCTAGAAGACAGTATATCTAATTAAAGAGGTACCATGATAATTCAGATAAATTATAGAAAATGAGGCCTCAATGTTACATGTGTACTTGGAAATTCGGTTGACTATGCCCATGCTTGTTATATTATGGTTTATATTTCCGTTATGGTTGATAATGTGTCAGTACATATATTCTGTCTTATTGTGATGTATTAAAGCCTCAATAAAAAACTTTGATTTAAAATAAAGGGACAGTCTACTCCAGAATTTGTATTGGTTAAAAAGTTAGATAATCTGTTTACTACCCATTCCCCATTTATGCATAACCAACACGGTTATATTAATATACTTTTTACCTCTGTGATTACCTTGTATCTAACCCTCTGCAGACTGCCCCCTTATTTCAGTTCTTTTGACAGATTTCCTTTTTATCCAATCATTGCCCTCTCATAAGTAACTCCACAGACGTGAGCCAAAGTTATCTGTATGGCACACATGAACTAGTGCCCTCTTGCTGTGAAAAACTGTGAACTGCATTGAGATAAGAGGCAGCCTTCAAGGGCATAGAAATTAGCATATGAGCCTACCTTGCTTTAGCTTTCAACTAAGAATACAAAGAGAACAATGCAAATTTGATGATAAAAGGGAATTGGAAAGTTGTTTAAAATTGCATGCCCTATCGACATCATGAAAGTTTTATTTTGACTAGATTTTCCATTTAAGTGTTTAGAAGTTATAATGCTAACTTTAAGCATAAATTGAAACAAAGATCCCATTTATCAAATCATGGATTTACAATGATTCCAAAAACACAACCTGTCCAACTTATGTATGTATGTATGTATGTATGTATGTATTGGGTACTTGTAAAGCGGCGCTAATCACCCGTAAGGGTCTCAAGGTGCTGCTCATTTTATCGACCTCGGAAGGACGAAAGGCTGAATGGACCTCGCCGGGGATCGATCCTGCAACCCTTGGATTGCTACAGAGCTCAGCCACAGTGCCATAGCATGCTGAGCTAGATTGCACCATTTAGGGTATTCCCCATATTTAACATTGCACAAGGAAATCCTTGTGCAGCACCAACCTCTTTGCTCTCACATGATTGGTGGAGCAGGATTTGTCAGTGTTGTTTGTTCAGGGTATTTTTATTTTCCACCTCAGGTGTTAAGACATTGAGATTGGATGATTGTGACTTCTTAACTTGCTACAAGCAAGAGCTCCAAAGCAGATTTCTCTACTTATTAACTGGAGCCCAACATGATAATCAAAGGGTCTTATTGTACATTGGTCAAGAATTGAGCTTGTTAAGAGACTAACAACAACATCAGTAATATTGTATATATTTTTATATGACATTCTCTGTTGCTTCTTTGTAGGTCTTTGAAAAGCCTGGGAAATCTCCTGTTAAATATTTGCATGTTTACAAAAACCGAGTTTAGGACATTTAAAGGGTTTCTGAAATGTCACTGACCTTTACTGTTCAGCCAATACTGATTGCTTCAGAGATATTAGAATATACAGTAACTTACGTATTTCTGAAAATTACACAAAATTAAATATGAATTCTAAAATTGTCAGGAATAACTATCATGCAGATATCTTGCTGTCCCTTTAACTGCAATCCTAACCTCAGCAGAAGTTATTTAAGTCTGCCATGCCCCTAACTCCCCGCTTCAGTATTGATCTCACAGTGACCGAAAGTGGAGCTACTATCCTAGCTTGCCTCCTTGGAATATGGGGATTGTTTCACCTGAATTATCTCTTGTTACTAGAAGATTTCCTAACCTATTTTCAGACTTACTTATGGGTTCAGTGTTCAGGCATGGAATACAGGGAGACCGCTGTTTGTAAACCTAGCAGCGAGTGGAACCGGAAGCTACAAACATTGCTCTACTACCATAGACTCTTGCCGCTATCATCCTTCAGGGATATCCCCAGAACAGACTTCACACCATGTGAACAAGTTTCACAAGCGGACACCTCACTCACGCTGACGTGATCCTCTAAGGTTGCAGTTCCAGTTACTCTCATCAGATGTCTCCTGTTACGCTGTTACGCCCGGAACTATCATGCAGACCTCTAGCACTGCTCTCAGTGTCTCCTGGGACAACACAGATCTTGGTCCCTCTGACTCTGACTCACAGCCAAACCCTCTCGCTCAGAGTATAAATCCCCACATTACATAAAAGTAACTTCTTGCATCTCTGCAGTGTTTCTTTTTATTTGCTACTACTAAGGGAAACTATCATTAGTATTCCTTTTAGTTGCCAGTAGTATATCTTAATATTCCTTGCTGGAATAACGTTACAAGCTTAATATCAATTGCCTTGCTTTAGTTACTATATAAACAATATTTAGCAACTTTACCTGCACCTAAGGTATACAAATTTATATAAGATTATAGAAACTGCAGTTGTGATCCACATAACTAATTAACCCTTACAAAAATATTACAACATATACCATAACATAAACAAATTGATACATTAATGCTTTGTCATTTATTAATTCATAATAATCTAATGGAATGATTCATGCTGATAACCTTCCTCAGAGTATATATCTTTCAATTGCATTGTTTGACTAGGAGGAAAGGGATTTGGGAGTAGTAATAGATAACAAGCTAAAGATGGGTGCACAATGCAGGGCATTGGCTTCAAAGGCTAATAAGATACTAGCATGTATTAAAAGAGGCATTGATTCAAGGGAGGAAAGCATAATTCTGTCGCTATATAAATCCCTGGTAAGACCTCACCTTGAGTATGGAGTGCAGTTCTGGGGACCGATCGCAAAAAAAGATACTGCAGAACTAGAAAAAGTTCAGAGAAGGGCAACAAAGCTAATAAGGGGAATGGAGAATTTAAACTATGAGGAAAGAGGTTAGCCAAACTGGGTCTGTTTTATTTAGAAAAAAGGCACTTGAGAGGTGACATGATAACTTTATATAAATCAATTCAAGGCCCATATACAGAGATGGCAGAAGCTCTGTTTAGTCCAAGAAAATTGTTTGTGACAAGAGGTCCCAGTTTAAGGTTGGAAGAAAGGAGATTTAATCTCCTGCAATGGAAATGTTTCTACACTGTAAGAGCAATAAAATTGTGAAACTCATTACCAAAGGAGGTAGTAAATGCTTATACCCTAGATACATTTAAAAAAATTTGGATACATTTCTGTCTAGAAACAAAATTCATGGATATGATTGCTTGTATTAAATGGGTCACCTTTTAGTGAGATTAGTTAAGCTAAACTGGAGCTTTTTGTAAGTATTTTATATTTGTATAGGTTGAACTCGATGGACTTCGGTCTTTTTTCAACCTCATCTACTATATTACTATGTTAGTTTCAACCATAACATTATTTTTATGTACATTATTATGGAGGACATAATTATACAAAATGAATTTCTTTTTTTTTCCTATGCTTTCCTTGCTCTTAAAAATATCTAATTAAAAATGTTATATTTTACTTATTTTTAACCTCCAAACATTTAGGCCTAGATCACAGATAAGGCACAAAAATATTAGCGCTATTGAGCTCTATTACAACTCAAGTAAAACCAATTCTATTCGTGCGCTCATATTAAAAGTTGAAAGTAAACACTTAGCACTTGAGCAAAAGCCTCAGGCACGCTAACATCTAGAGGTCGGATTGTACGGCTATGCTAAATCCCTCTCCTCATAGACCATATCTTACAGAGAAAAGCAGACAAACGGCTAAAGAGAGAAGCAGGAATGATTAAGCACATAAAAGGTAAAGTTGTGTAGTGTTAGGCCCAGGCAACACTGGGACACCTTGTAAGTTGGTGATAGGTTAAGCAGAATATGGCCATATTGTGTGACTAAAATCACAATTTTATTGCTAAGGAATAGCTGATTAGGTGATATTTGAGGGCTATTTTTACAGCATTTAAAATGTTTTGTTTATTTGCAAGTGGATGTGCGTCATTAACCCCTTTTTTGTGTGTATATATGTGTATGTATGTACAGTATGTATGTGTGTATATATGTGTATGTATGTACAGTATGTATTTGTGTATATATGTGTATGTATGTACAGTATGTATGTGTGTATATATGTGTATGTATGTACAGTATGTATGTGTGTATATATGTGTATGTATGTACAGTATGTATGTGTGTATATATGTGTATGTATGTACAGTATATATATACACACACACATACCACTCCATTTTTTTCTTAAATCAGCACATTTACATGTATGGCACTGGCCCACCTCATTCTACTTAATGAGGTACTGATTAGGTGATCACCTGAACCAAATCTTTTTTAATGAGGAAAAGTATAAAAACCACTGCTGTGGTCATTACTATCCTCTTGCAATAGGACCAGCTGCGGAGGTGGAACTACCATTAGTGCAGCAGGTGCAGTGGCAACAGGGCCCAAGTGCTGGGGGGACCATAGAGCAGCCAGTCTATACATAGGCATGTGCAGAATTGTACAATCCTAATGCAGGGGAGCCTTTAAGAGCGCAGGTTGCAGATCTATCTATCATTCAAAATCCTTATGAGGGGGCCAAAAAGGTATTTTGCATTAGAGCCCTCTTTTTAGTAAGGTCCGCTACTGACCAGCTGGATGGCAAAAACAGTGCTAGTAGTACCTTAAAAGTAATTGGAAAAAAAAATTACTATTGACCATGCCAAAAAAGTTAAAAAGAAAAGTTTTGAGTGAGGAAAAGAAGGTTTTAATTTTGGCTTTACTGGCCGAGGGATACAGTGAGCGTCAGGTTGCTTACATCCATAAAATTTTAAAGACAGCGGTTCATAAGAACAAGGTCAAGCAGCAGACATTGTCGACTACAAAGCTACAGACCAGCAGAGGGGTGAAAATGACTCCCCTCTGCCTGGGATACCTGCCAGCTCATTCGAATGTCTAATTTTAAACTATAGATTGCGCTTGAGCAAAGTCGGCCACGATATCCCTTCTCTGGTTAACGTGCTTTACATTGGCCTTGTGATATCAAAGTCACGCGCTAATAGTAGCATGGTCAAGAGAAACTGGTTATCGTGCCCGTGCTATCATTATTGCGCCACTTGTAATCAGGCCCTTAGTGTGTGCACACAGTTTATTAAAAGACAAGGTTTCATAATATTAGATACATAAACCAACCAACTTGTTTTTTTACATATTTATTGAAACGTAACCATCGTTATATTTATAGTATTACCTAGAAATCCATATTTCAATAAATCTAAAGTAGAATTTTATGGAATATTGATGAAAAGGGACAATACAGGGTTCTTTTATTGATTTACATTTTGAGACAACTTTTATATTTTTCTTGTGAGGTGATAACATTTATTTTTCATTTATAGTTATTTTTTTATTTTTTTCCTTTTGAGTTCACATTTATGAGATTGTGTGTGACTATAATAAATTATTGACTATAACAATTTTATTGTGATATTTAGAGCTCCTAGTGACATAATACAGGGATTCCAGTATTAGTAGCACAGATAGAGTTATTTTCTGTTAGATTCAATGATTGATAGGTTTTTCTAGGGGTGACAACTATATCTATACAGCTTAGACTCATTATACCCAGTGCATGGTAGCATTCATAAAATAGATATAAAATATGTTTACTGCTTCCTGTAACATCTTACAGTGATGGCTAACTGGCAGCCCACAGGCCACGTGCAGACTCTCCAGAAACAGCAGTTATGAAGCAGTGGTCACAAAGACCGCTGCTCCATAACCTGTCCGCCTGCACTGAGCAGGTGGACAGACATCGCCGGAAATAAACCCGATCGAGTACGATCGGGTTGATTGACACCCCCCTGCTGGCAGCCCATTGGCCGCGAGTCTGCAAGGGGCAGCGTTGCACCAGCAGCTCTTGTGAGTTGCTGGTGCAATGCTGAATACGGAGAGCGTATTGCTCTCTGTATTCAGCGAGGTCTGGCGGACCTGATTCCCACTGTCGGATCAGGTCCGCCAGACCTTGTTAAATATAGGCCTTTGTATCAAACTGTGTAATTAATGATTTGACAATGATGTTAATTTAAATATACCTGCATGCTTCTTAGCTTTCAGTCATCAGAAGGCATAGTCAATGGGGTGATCAAGTTCACCTTTTCTAAAGTTCAAGTCCATTTCCTGATTCTCTCAAGAACTATTTATTTACTTTAACAACTTATTTTCTTTTTCTTCTGAAGGCCAATAGAGAGTTAAAGGGACAGTCAACACCAGTATTTTTGTTGTTTAAAAAGATAGATAATCCCTTTATTACCCATTCCCCAGTTTTGCAAAACCAACACTGTTATATTAATACACTTTTTACTTCTGTGACTAACTTGTATCTAAGCATCTTCTGACCGCCCCTAATCACATGACTTTTAGTTATTATCTATTGACTTGCATTTTAGCCAATTAGTGCAGTGTCTGCCACTAGCCACGGGCGTGATCACAATGCTATCTATATGGCCTACATGAGCTTGCTCTCCCCTGCTGTGAAACGTAAATAAAATAGAGACAGCCTTCAAGGGCTTAGAAATTATCATATGAGCCTCCCTAGGTTTGCTTTCAACTAGAATACCAAGAGAACAAAGCAAAATTGTTGATAAAAGTAAATTGGAAAGTTGTTTAAAATTGCATGCCCTATTTGAAAAATGAAAGTTTTTTTGGACTTGACTGTCCCTTTAACATTCTGTTGTTCCTATGTTCCTAGGAGTCATAGATTGCCCCCATGTGGCCCCCATCATTAAGAGGCTGCCCAGAAAACTGAAAAGCACATTCATGGTGTGTGGTCTTTCCGACGGCGCTAACTTACAAGACTTAAGCTCCTATAACGAGAGGGTCTCTAGATACCCAAGAGGGAGTTAAACAGAATAGTTTAGTGTTAGGAGCGCCTATTTAAAGGCTAAGTCTAATGAGGGTATAAATAAAAAATCGTCGTTAAGTATACCAGCACAAGGAGCCCAAGTGTGTAAAAGATATTTACAAGTTTATTATAGCTTTTAAATTAACAAATTTATTAAGGCAATAGCTGTGTCTATAATTGCAGACAGATTTATAAAAACATAAAAGTATATGGATCCATATCACTTCATAAATAAACAATAATTAAAAACATTCAATGGTGTACTGTATCTGATAAAATCAATTTTACAGTCTATGATAAAACTGGTTTTCTCAAATTAAATCAGGAAGACATCTCTCACATATATGTTCTTATCCTAGGCCACATGACCTATCCCCATTTGCTGCTTTTTATACACCATTTCTGAATTTTATTGCATTATTTTTGTATTTTATTTTATTGTATTTTATTTGATTGTATTTTACTGTATCATTTGTACATCTTTTTTACTTCACCCAAACCAGTTTTATCATAGACTGTAAAATTGATTTTATCAGATACAGTACACCATTGAATGTTTTTAATTATTGTTTATTTATGAAGTGATATGGATCCATATACTTTTATGTTTTTATAAATCTGTCTGCAATTATAGACACAGCTATTGCCTTAATAAATTTGTTAATTTAAAAGCTATAATAAACTTGTAAATATCTTTTACACACTTGGGCTCCTTGTGCTGGTATACTTAATGACGAATTTTTATTTATACCCTCATTAGACTTAGCCTTTAAATAGGCGCTCCTAACACTAAACTATTCTGAAAAGCACATTCACTCAAAATATAATAGCTAATTTAATGCGTGGGAAAATTATTGGTACCTGCAGAAGTACTGCACATCTTTACTTTTTTTTATTGTTTTTGTTTTGCGTTCATATGGTGTGTTGCCTGTCACGCTGCCAGACACATATTTAAAACTTATGTTTTCCTCTTAGTTTCATGGGCTGTAATTTGCTACAAGTAATTCGGAAACAAAATCAACTTGCTGCACTTTATATTTCTGTTTGTTGTTAGGCTCCTACATTGTTTACAGGAAGAGAATCTCTCTATTAGGAATGATCAACAGCTCATCAGCTTGTTCTATTGAAATTTACCACTGAGGAGCAGTCTCTTTGAAGAGCACAGTTGGGCTAAAAGAGGCAGCTCACAGGTGGTAACGCCATAGAACAAGCCACTGAGCTAGTGAGCTGGTAGGGCCCTTCCCTTTCTGTTGGTTTTCCTACATTGTTGTTGGAAAGCTATGCATATTATTTTCAATTATGGAATAATTTTCACGGCTGATATTATCCTGTGTCACATTATCTGAGGTATAAAATGAATATGTTCTATGTCTTTTCATATTGTAATATATATATATATATATATATATATATATAAATATATATATGACCTTGCTTAATTTAATGATCGTCTGTGTATAACTGTGCTGTGTTACTGATCTGTGATGTAGCTATAGAATGTTGTTATTCTCAGAATCTTTACTTCTGACATGTTTTTAAATGGCATCTGGAGTCAAACTTAGTCCTCCAGATTGTTTCAGCTGGAAATCTTATAGCTGCTTTTTCTTGATAATAAAGAATTAAATCTGATAAGCTTGCCCACGCTTCAGACATTACTTCAGCAGCTCTAAATGTTATGATTGGATGGTTCCAAGTTAGCCAAGTATCCTGGGATCCACATATTCTATAAAAGTACAGTTACAGGTCTTTGGTATAGTATGAGAGTTTTTTGTTATGTCAATCATACAGTTAATTTCTAAGTGAATTTGAAACTCAACATACAATTTATTATACACCTTAGACACAAAGACACATTGTTGTCAGTCTGAAATTGGTTATATGTATTTATTTTGCTATTATAAATTTATAAGTGCTTTCCATGTAATTCCCGTTCTAGTCTGTGTGTAACTAAATTTAGAAAGTCTTTTTTTTTTTGTCAGTTAGTAAAAAGTAATACATCTTCAATATAAATAAATTAACATTTATTTAGAGTAAACACAAGCATTTAATAACAACGTATGACAAATATACCTTTAAATATGGTAATCACAGAGAACAGCATGATTTGTTTTTAACCAATGATAAGTTTCTGTAGGGTACATAGGTCATGTAACAGGTGTACCTATTAGCTATGATTACGGCCTAGTGCCAAAACATGTTAGCATTTTTTCATGCTTAGATTGTTTGTAAAGATACCTCCATATGTCTTTTTAAGCTGATTTTGGATTGAATAAATACATTTTGAAGTTTTAAACTGCATTTCCGCCTCTGCAGAACTTTCTTGTACTCTGATTGCTATTTTACCAGGATAACAGAGGTGGTATGAATTTTTTCACTCCATCTGACCCTTGATGCACTGACAGCTAGACCCCGGGCTAATGCTTGCAGGAGGCTTACAGCTCATTGGCCTAACCTTTCGTTCGTCTAGATGTCTAATTGGATGGGCTGGATTACGTGGTTTGCGAGGAACAGACGCTGAACAGCGAATACTTTGGCATACAGAACCAGGAGCTGCAGAGGTATTTGTCCAGATTGATAAAGGACTGTGAGACCGGTAAGTGGACACAGCCGCATAGCGTTTTTTTACACTGACACGGATTCAGTTGTTTGTTTAGTAAGACCCATACCGATGTTATTCCACTTTTGTCTAATATATTTCGGACTGAACCCATTGCTTTTATATATATATATATATATATATATATATATATATATATATACACAGTATCTCACAAAAGTGAGTACACCCCTCACATTTTTGTAAATATTTTATTATATCTTTTCATTTGACAACACTGAAGAAATTATACTTTTCTACAATGTAAAGTAGTGAGTGTACATCCTGTATAACAGTGTAAATTTGCTATCCCCTCAAAATAACTCAACACACAGCCATTAATGTCTAAACCGTTGGCAACAAAAGTGAGTACACCCCCAAGTGGAAATGTCCAAATTGGGTCCAAAGTGTCAATATTATGCATGGCCACCATTATTTCACCAGAGTTCACCAGAGTTCACCAGAGCTTCACAGGTTGCCACTGGAGTCCTCTTCCACTTCTCAATGATGACATCACAGATCTGGTGGATGTTAGAGACCATGCGCTTCCCCAACTTCTGTTTGAGGATGCCCCACAGATGCTCAATAGGGTTTAAGTCAGGAGACATGCTTGGCCAGTCCATCCCCTTTGCCCTCAGCTTCTTTAGCAAGGCAGTGGTCGTCTTGGAGATGTGTTTGGGGTTGCTATCATGTTGGAATACTGCCCTGCGGCCCAGTCTCCGAAGGGAGGAAATCAGTATGTCACAGTACATGTTGGCATTCATGGTTCCCTCAATGAAATGTAGCTCCCCAGAGTCGGCAGCACTCATGCAGGCCCAGACCATAACACTCCCTCCACCATGCTTGACTGTAGGCAAGACACACTTGTCTTTGTACTCCTCACCTGGTTGCCACCACACACGCTTGACACCATCTGAACAAAATAAGTTTATCTTGGTCTCATCAGACCACAGGACATGGTTCCAGTAATCCATGTCCTTAGTCTGCTTGTCTTCAGCAAACTGTTTGAGGGATTTCTTGTGCATCATCTTTAAAAGAGGTTTCCTTCTGGGACGACAGCCATGCAGACCAATTTGATGCAGTGTGCGGTGTATGGTCTGAGCACTGACAAGCTGACCCCCACCCCTTCAACCTCTGCAGCAATGCTGGCAGCACTCATACGTCTATTTCCCAAAGACAACCTCTAGATATGACACTGAGCACGTGCACTCCACTTCTTTGATTGACCATGGCAAGGCCTGTTCTGAGTGGAACCTGTCCTGTGAAACCGCTGTATGGTCTTGCCCACCATGCTGCAGCTCAGTTTCAGGGTCTTGGCAATCTTCTTATAGCCTAAACCATTTTTATGTAGAGAAACAACTCTTTTTTTCAGATCCTCAGAGAGTTCTTTGCCATGAGGTGCCATATTGAACTTCCAGCGGCCAGTATGAAAGAGTGTGAGAGCGATAACACCAAATTTAACACACCTGCTCCCCATTCACACCTGAGACCTTGTAACACTAACGAGTCACATGACACCAGGGAGGGAAAATGGCTAATTGGGCCCAATTTGGACATTTCCAAAAGTGTACTCAATTTTGTTGCCAATGGTTTAGACATTAATGGCTGTCTGTTGAGTTATTTTGAGGGGACAGCAAATTTACACTTTTATACCAGCTGTACACTCACTACTTTACATTGTAGCAAAGTGTCATTTCTTCAGTGTTGTCACATGAAAAGATATAATACAATATTTACAAAAAGGTGAGAGGTGTACTCACTTTGTGAGATACTATATATATATATATATATATATATATATACACACACACACATACTGTACATATATAAACATGTATATGTATGTAATGTATGTATCTCTATGTTAAAGCTCTTTGCAGTCCATTTTTTTCTTACTCTTGAGACCTCATTTCTTTGAGCCTTTAACTTTTTTGTGCATTTTTTAAAAAAAATAATTTTTACTAGTGTTATTATGACTGTAACTTTATATTTAAATGTAATTTTGATGTGTTTTGTGGAACTTTTTTTTACTTTCGTAACAGTTAATCAGAGCTTTGAGGTTGCGCTATCCCGACGCACGTTAAATTCAATTAAACAGGTTTACTTTCAACTCGTAATACGTGCTTTACTTCTGACGCTCACAAACAGCCTTAATAAACCAAATATTGCTCAAACGCAACTGTTATCGCGCCACTTGTAATCTGGCCCTTAAAGACACTGTAAAAGACCTACATTTCATTTTTTGTTTTTAAATGTGGAAATATAATTTAAAAGAAAAATTAGCAAAATATAGACTAGAAAAACATAGGACCAGATTACACATGGAGTGCTAAATATCTCTTTCATAAAAGCGATATTTGCACTCCGCTTTGTAGTATCAGCGCACGCTAAAGGTATTACAAGTTGTCAGCAATGCGAATGCGACCTCGCATCGCTGGGAAGCATTGCGCTCCCAAGAGCACACTTCCATAGGCTCCTTTGGGAGCATCTTTCTGATGCCGTCAGAGACAGCATCAAACTTCAGCGTAGTGAAGGGGGTAAGTAGCGCAGCGATGGCAACATGTTTAAATTTATTTGCCCGTTTGCGGGCACGCAATAATTTAGCTCTCCACTTGTAATCTAGCCCACAATGTAGACTTTACTTTGGAACTGATGACTTAAAGGACCAGTCAACACAGTAGATTTGCATAATCAACAAATGCAAGATAGGACAATGCAATAGCACTTAGTTTGAACTTCAAATGAGTAGTAGATTTTATTTCTGACAATTTTAAAAGTTATGTCTTTTTCCACTCCCCCGTACCATGTGACAGCCATCAGCCAACCACAAATGCATACACGTACCATGTGACAGCCATCAGCCATTCACAAATGCATACACACTTATTCTTGCACATGCTCAGTAGAAGCTGGTGACTCAAAAAGTTTAAATATAAAAAGACTGTGCACATTTAGTTAATGGAAGTAAATTGTAAAGTTGTTTAAATTGGCATGCTCTAGGTCAGTGGTTCTCAACCAAAGTGATCTCAAGGCCCGGTAAATTTTAGCTAGACATGTCCACGGCCCGGTAATTATATATTATATATAAGTGAGCAGCAGGGGTGGTCTGATCAGCCAGGCAAATAGGACCTGGGCCGAGGGACCAGCAAGTAGGGGGGCCCACAAATGGAATCTCCACGTATCCTGGTGCATTCCTTAAGCTGGAGTTTTCAGTTGCCCTATCAGTAACTAAGCAAATAAGTGTGGGTTTAGTGGGGGCCCTGGCGGGGGTCTGTCGCTGTGAGAGCCATGGAGTGTGGGGTCTGGCCCTGGAGGTTGGGTGCCCTTTCTCTGGACCTTAATGTTGGGGGTCCTGGCTCTGGACGTTGAGGAGCCTGTTGGGGGCAGAGCAGGGAGGCTACCATGTTCATTTGCATAAAATTTTATACATTTCGGTCAGTGTGAGGCAGTGTTCCTGGGGCCTTGATTGGTCTCAGTCTGTCCCTGGTGTGCAGTGGGGGCATGACAGGTCGGGGCCCACCAGCAGGGCTATCACGGCCCGGTACTGGGCCACGGCCTGGCTGTTGAGAAACCATGCTCTAGGTGAATAATGAAAGTTTAATTTTGATTGAGTGTCCCTTTAATAAGCACTTCAAATTAGCTGCATAATTATCAGTACAGATAGTTAAATGTTGGTGCTGTCCAACATTTTTTGTTACTCATTTTAATTATATACAAAACCATGGGAACAAGCAATGACATTATAGTGTGCACTCTTGTGATGTAAAAAGAATTAGAGACTTTACAATGGCAAAAACACTTCCTAACCAGTCCCTTTATTTTGCACAGGAGCTCTAATGGAGCTTGTAACTTTGGCCTGCAGCAATAAATACAGGAACATGTGTTTGGAAGAGAACTCCTAGACACAAGTAAGGTGTGTAAGAGGAGGATGGACTCTTCAGTGACTTCTTTTCTAATTTAATGAAGGGGCATGAGATCCCTCATTTAAAAACTAGGCCTGTATTTTCTGTATAAGGGATTTCATGCGACTTTAGAACACAGGACACCTAGGAATAATGATCACCTGCAACATAAGGGAGGTGTTTCAGAGGGTGGCACTTTTATGCCTTTTTGCACAACTGAAAAGGGTCAGTGAAAGGGAATAAGCCAATATTAAACTGCAACATAACAAGCCTCTCAATGAATCACAGTGAGCACAGAAGGAATGGTGACCTCCTACAAAATTATTTTTTCTCTGATTTTCTTCTCAGTCTTTTTATTATATTTAATCTCTATTTGTCTTTCTCACATTTCTTTCTCTTTCCTTCTGGATCTTCCTTACTGTCTATTTTTACAGTCTCTCGTTATATCTGTCTCCCAGTCTTTGTTTCTCTCTCTACAGCTCTTTCTGTGTTCAGTAAGCCTCTCTTTCTCTCTCTCAGTTATGGGTTCATACTCCCCATAGGAACATCTGCTTCCATCCATTGATAATTTGGGAAACCTCAGCTTCCATACATACAGTATATATAAACATATACATTCATCAGAACTTAGTCTCTGCAGAAAATAATAAGAAATATAATGTCCTTTTAAACCTTACATTTGTGAAATGGGAAAATAAGTATAAAGCAATAGCAATGGAAAAAATAATAACTTTTCTAATTACCACAAATCAAAATACCCTTAGAATGTGCCTAGATCTTGCACTTTGATGTCCATGAGAATGATTGTTTAATGGCCATTGTGTGTAATCATATGACATTTTATCCTATATGGGATGAAATAAAATTAGCTAAACTACAAAGAGTAATGCTCTCTTGTGCACACTTAAAGGGACAGTCTGGGCCAAAATAAACTTTCATGATTAAGGTAGAGCATGTAATTTTAAACAATTTTCAATTTTACTTTTATCACCAATTTTGCTTTGTTCTCTTGGTATTCTTAGTTGAAAGCTTAACCTAGGAGGTTCATATGCTAATTTCTTAGACCTTGAAGGCCACCTCTTTTCAGAATGCATTTTAACAGTTTTTCACCACTAGAGGGTGTTAGTTCACGTATTTCATATAGATAACACTGTGCTCGTGCACGTGAAGTTATCTAGGAGCAGGCACTGATTGGCTAAACTGCAAGTCTGTCAAAAGAACTGAAAAAAAGGGGTAGTTTGCAGAGGCTTAGATACAAGATAATCACAGAGGTTAAAAGTATATTATTATAACTGTGTTGGTTATGCAAAACTGGGGAATGGATAATAAAGGGATTATCTATCTTTTAAAACAATAACAATTCTGGTGTACACTGTCCCTTTAAAGAATATCAGCCCTGCAATACAACACTTAACCTACTGACAATGACAAAGTTACACAATGTTTTCACTGATATTTTGAATTCTTCTTTCCAGTAGCAAAAATAACAATGTTTTTTTTAGAAAGTTCATACCCATGTCAGAAACCTAATCTCCCACTAAAATGATCAGATACAGTATATAGTATAAACAAGAAAATACATTTGAAAGACAAATGAAGCATGTACTTAGCCCTCCAAGAAAATACTTTCAAGAACATGTCACACACAAAACAGTACTACTCATAGAATCTTCTTTGTATCTGAATCACAGCATTAAAACGTTTCCTGCTTTTCCTGACAAACGCACTCCTCAATTAGCACAATAGTTACAATATGAAATTGCATGAATTCTTGATAAGCTCTTAGTGGCATATATATAGTACTCACAGAACATGTCAGAATGAGACTAAATAGGTTTGCTTGAATAAACATTTATAACAAGTCAAGGCAGCGTGCATGTACAAGTGAAGAAAAATGATACATTTTCCTTTTGAGTTAAGCCATTCTTTTAAGACTGAATAGATAAAATAATGATCTCAGAGACAGCATAAAGATAAATTGCAGTGAAATACAAATCCTTTACTTACAGGTGCCTACAAGGTCAATGTCAATTGTTACTGCAAAGATTTTTTTTCTTCTTTAATTATTTGCATGTTTTACTGGTTTTTGTTGAGCCTTCAGGCTGTTTTATCTAGAAATAAACATTTCTGAGGTTTCAGAGAAACTTTTAAATTGAAATGATCTTACAGCAATATATTGTTTATACAGGTCTACAAACTAGTAGATAACTAAAGTAAAAATGACTCTTTAGATGGGTAAAACCAATAACTTGTTTGTCCATCCATTTAGCAGAGATTGTTTGATCATTTTTTCTTTTTTGTTTGTTTTTCAAATTTTAGTGTAAGTATTTGGGGGAATGTTTATCTGGGCAAGAGCTGGATTTTTCTTAAGCACTTAAGTGTTTTACAGTTTAAATAACTTGAATTCTACAAAAAAGGACACAACATATTTACAAGCTTCTAAAAAAAAAGAAGATGTAATTGTATAAGGTCTCAAAAAGGAAGGTTACAGAGTGATTAATTTTCAAATGCAAGCATTTGTGCAACTAAAAAAATATCCACTTTAGGTGAAAAAAATAGATTTTTTTTAAATGTGCTTTTTTAGCTACATTAAACAAAATATGATTGTAATCATATATATTCAGTTTAAAAACCTATGGCATTACTGATCAAGGTGGCACTCAAACCAAATTTGCTTGTTAGGGTTAATTGCTGAGGGGAAGGTCGCAGCAAGGGTAAATGGCAGTGTGATATATCCAAGTGAGAGCCAGGGTGGGTAAAAATGAATGTATTTATTTTTAAAATCAGATTATTTTTTATTTAAATTATATACATACAAAGTTGAGAAATAGACCTTAAAGGGACATTATACACTAAAAAAAATTTGCATAAATGTTTTGTAGATGATCCATTTATATAGCCCATACAGTTTTGTTTTGTTTTTTTTTAATGGAAAGTTTTGCTTATTTTTAAATAGCATTGCTCTGATTTTCAGACTCCTAACCAAGCCCCAAAGTTTTAGGAGAATACCTACTCCAGCTTGCTTCTGTTTGTGTAAAGGGTCTTTTCATATGCAAGTAAGTAAGGGGGAGGAGGGAGGGTCTGCTATTTCCCACTTGCAGTGAGTGTTCCAGTAACTTTTTAAACAGTGCTAAACTAGAAGCTTTTAGGTAAGTTTTTAAACGGTTTTATACTGGATTTTTTTATCAGTATCTGTGCATATTATTCTTTATAGTAGTGTCTATTGCATGCAGTTATATGAAAATTGGTGTATTCTGTCCCTTTAAAGGGACATAAACCCAAAATGTTCTTTTATGATTCAGATAGAACATACAATTTTAAAAAATCTTTAGGTTTACTTCTTTTAACAAATTTGTTTAATTCTCTTGTTATTCTTTGTTGAATGAGCAGCAATACGCGGCTGGGCTAGATTATGAGTGGAGTGCTATTTATCGATCCAGCTTGAGCGGTAACTCCACTTGACTTCAACTTGAGCCCATGGTGAACCAATGGCAAGAGGCATATATGTGCAGACAGCAGTCAGTAGCTAGCTTCCAGCAGTGCATTGCTTCTCCTGAGCCTACCTAGGTATAATATTCAATAAAAGATACCAAGAGAACAAAGCAAATTTGATAACAGAAGTATGGTGGAAAGTTGTATAAAATTGCATATTCTATCTGAATCATGAAAGTTACTTTCGATTTTACTGTGCCTTTAATCTCATTGTTCCCCTGCAATTCTATGTACACAGAATCAACCCCTTGCTAAGTTTAAGAAGCACAATAAATAGACGATTGTTTGGAGTTTTATAGATCTGCACAAGGATCTAAGTGCGAGGAGTAAAAAAGTGAAACCTAAACTTTTACTTAAATAAACCTATTTAAATTTATGAAAAATGTATTATTATAGATTATTTTTCTTCCAAAAAACTATTTAAATTGTTATTATTATAGGTAATGGTTATTTTTCTCCTTCTAATACAGTACAGTTGAAAAGTTAATATAAATGATTAACCCATTAAACTTGAGATAGTTCACCTCCCAACAATTCCATATAGTAATTATCTATGTATTTCTAATGGAAACAACTAAATCAGAAATGTTGTAATATAACTGGAAACATAATTTAAAAAATGAAACCATTATGTAGAAAAAAAAAACATATGGAGAAACAGAAGCGCAAAAGCTAGATGAAAGCGTAATTTTCAATACCTAAAAATCTTTTAATATTAAAACATAAAGGTACACTCACATTTAACAACCTCAAAGCATTATGCATACAGATATGTATCGTCAAAGTAAGGAGAAGAGGGGAGGAGTCTCTCTGACCTGTTGTGGTTCATACACTTAACCGGTTAAAGGGACATGAATCCCAATCTTTCCAATTTACTTCTACTATCTAATAGCTTCATTATCTTGGTATCCTTTATTAAAAAGCATACCTAGACAGGCTCGGGAGCTTGGAGCTAGCTGTTGATTGGTGGCTGAACTTGTATGCCCATTTTCATTGGCTTACACATGTTTTCAGCTAGCTCTCAGGAGTGCATTGCTGCTTCTTTAATAAAAGATACCAAAAGAATAAAGCAAAATTGATCAAAGAAATACATTGGAAAGTTGTTTAAAAATGTATATTCTATGGGAATCACGGAAGAAAAATGTTGTGTTTCATGTCCCTTTAAGGAAGTTTGATGTATTTGTTCTTACAGGCTACGGCTTCAGTTTTGTCCCCAGTATCTCTCCACTGATACATATAAAACCCAGGACGTGTACATACACACCCGGTCCTTTAGGCATGTCTATTTAATGGCTAAGACAAACGCAAAGCTCCGAGTGAAACAACCATCATTAGCATGATCATGGCCTGACGCATTTTGTAGGGCTCCATTGTACTTCTTTAGAGGAATGAGGAGCAGCTAAGCAAACTTACACAGAGTGGAAAAAATGATTTGCTACAGATTAAAACATATTTTGTTTTGTATATGTGAAGTGTATGTTTGAAAGCTATATATAGTGAGTGGTTGCTATCCAAGTGGAAGCGCTTCTTTATATAGAAAACCATGATTTAAACCAAGTCTTACTGACTATTGATTTAAATTGTGATGTAAATCATGATTTAAATCAATTGTATTTAAAGAGATAGTAAAACACCAAAATGTTATTGTTTAAAAAGATAGATAATCCATTTATTTACCATTCCCCAGTTTTGCATAACCAACACTGCTATATAAATATACTTTTTACCTCTGTAATGACCTTGTATCTAAGCTTCTGCTGACTGCCTCCTTATCTCAGATCTTTTGACAGACTTGCATTTCAGGCAATTAATGCTGACTCTTAAATAACTTCACATACATGAGCACAATGTTATCTAGATGGAACACATGAACTAACGCCCTCTAGCTGTGAAAAACTGTCAAATGCATTCAATGAAGAAGCGGCCTTCAAGGGCTTAGAAATTAGCATATGAGCCTACCTAGGTTTAGCTTTCAACTAAGAATACCAAGAGAACAAAGCACATTTAAAGGGATATTCCAGCCTAAATTGGAAACCACATGAATGCATTTCGGTAATGAACAGAAACAATTTTCTTCTAATGCTTTTGCAAATGCTTCTAATAAAAGCTATAGCTGCTTCAAAAGTTTATTTGCACTGTGCACCAGCATTTTAAAACAGCACTTGCTCAGAGAGCCTAAGGTGCTTGTACAATCTGGTAATGACTCAATTTGTTCATTGCTGACATGATACAAGCCCCAATGATGATCTGAGCAGCTGCATTATTTAAAATGTGGGCGCAGTGACAATATCTAGCTATGCTTTACATGCACGTGCAGAGAAAAATACTAACACTAAAACAGTGATAACTTTTACTAGAAGCATTTTTGCCAATACATGTTTATTACAAATATGTTTATATTCAAAGATGTAATTCATCTATGTGCATTTAGATTTTAACTGGAATGTCCCTTTAATGACAAAAGTGAATTAGAAAAGTGTTTAAAATGACATGCCCTATCTGAATCATGAAACTTTAATTTGGACTTTACTATCTATTTAAATCAAATCCACCCTGGTGAGAGCATAGTTAATTGTAGGACATTCAGTGTCTGCATGGCTAGGGTTAAACGTGGGGGATCAGTATACAGATCCTGAGATCATCAGTATTATAGTATACATTTCATAACAAAGAAGCCATTTTAACATGGCATTGCTATGTCATTAAATAAGGTTAAAGGGACACTGAACCCAATTTTTTTCTTTCATGATTCAGATAGAGCATGCAATTTTAAGCAACTTTCTAATTTACTCCTATTATCAATTTTTATTTGTTCCCTTGCTATCTTTATTTGAAAAAGAAGGCATCTAAGCTATTTTTTGGTTCAGAATCCCTGGACAGCACTTGTTTATTGGTGGGTGAATTTATCCACCAATCAGCAAGAACAACCCAGGTTGCTCACCAAAAATGGGCCGGCATCTAAACTTACATTCTTGCTTTGTAAATAAAGATAGCAAGAGAATGAAGAAAATTTGATAATATGAGTAAATTAGAAAGTTGCTTAAAATTGCATGCTCTATCTGATACACAATAGAAAAAAAATTGGGTTCAGTGTCCCTTTAATTGCAGCTTACAGTGGCTAATGATTGTCTAATATTATGTATGTTTTTTAACTGGACTAGAGAACACAGAAAACAAATGTAATTTCTTTCAAATATAAACTGAACTGACATTTTTGCTGGCATCAATCTTTTTTTTTGTTTCTTATAAGGGCATATTATTATGTTATTATAAAATATGTAGCAGACATTGATAATATGGAAAGGGTTTAGATGCAATTAGTCCAATATGGAGACAACAAGTAGTAAAACACATACAGATGGGCTGCTTGTGGCGGTGAGAAAGGTGACTCATATCTCCCACTCAAGGATAGGATTACAAAGCCAACAGAAGTCTAATTTAGAAAAGTGTCTACAAATTGCACTGACTTTATTCTCATTCACTCTTTCCTTCAACTACTTGAGATCAGCACAAGTACTGCAAAACATAAGATGAAGCAAACTACACTGTGGTAGTGACAAATTATTATCCTAAGCACATAATCTTCATGTAAAATCATAATTTATGGTATATACATGGTATTGTGCCCTGGGCTAGAAGTATTTTATTTATTTTTCTATTAAGTTATTCAAAATGATTGAATAAGCTTTAGACTAGCAGCAGTTTAACTTCCTATTATGAAAAAGTACATTATATAATGTGTTTGCCTGTTATTTTGTCTTTGTTTATAAAACAATTGCAGAGAGAAGTATGGTAAGAAATGGCAATGTTAAATCAATCTGGGAAGTTCAATTTTCTATTGTATCGTCTAGCACTGGAAAAAAAAACTAAAATCAAAGTACAACAAAAATACATTTAAAAAATACAGCGCAAAAAAGCACATTGTGCCCTCTTTTTTTGCTTCTTTTTCTAAGCCATTTAAACTGTTTGTTTTATTATTATTATTATTATTATTATTATTATTAGGTTCACATAAACTTAAATTAGTCCCAGTTGCCAGTGATAATTACAGATAATTATTCATTTTCTGCTTTAAAACAGGCATAATGTTTGGGGGGGGGGGGTTCACCTAGCTTGACTAAAATCACACATTTGGTCCAGTTTATTCATCCAGATAAACCAGATCTGCATTGCATTGATAATAATGCTATTTTTCTAAACTAAGCATAGATTATAATATCTAATCAAATTGGACTAAACACAAGTACTGTATGTACAATCACCCCCCTGTTTCCTGGCCGATATCTGCAGCCGTTGGCATCAGGTGACAGGGATGAGAGACATAATTAGAGGTACTCAATTTAACATACGCGTTTCGACTGTCTAAGCAGCCTTTCTCAATGTTTTAGAAATCAGCAAACCGAAGCACGGGTGTCACCCGATAATATACACTAAGTGGCTATGACCCCAACCAATCGAAGGACAACTTCTGAACAACTCCCTCCTATCCACCAACCAAACAGCAATATTCATTAAGCCAATTGTTGCTTCCGTCAACCATCCTTCCCCTCTATTAGTCAAATCACATAAGTCCGTAAGAACTGGGGAGGTGTAGTAGCTAATATTGCTATCATAATTGGCTGGTGACGTACGGTTAGGGGTGGGGTCCTCTTGTTTGTTATTGTTTTAGAATGTCATAGGAATCATCATATGCCCATTTGAGTATAGTCATATATAGTAAGCCGTTACACAGCTTATCAACACAAGTATTGCATTGGTAACCTAGTATCCCAGAACGTTACTATATAAACATTATTATGTATATAGTGTCACATAAATTACATTGTAATTTCATCAGTAATTACCATACAACACCATTACATAACTCTTTGTGTTGTTTAAAATATTGACTATACCAATTATCAACACTTACTTATGTGATTTATATAGAACAATATACGAGACAGCTAATAATCCAATAGTAAGTTACAGATATTTTATGAGTATAAGTAATATAGCTCCTTTAATCCGCACTTAGTCTTCACTTAGTGTGTTGTATATTATGTGTTAGTTAGCTGCAAATCTAATTCCAATTCAGTTAACCTTATACGATTCAAAGTACTGGCCAGTCATACATTTTCTGTGTTAGGAAGTTATCGTAAAGGGGTACCTCAAGCTGGTCCGGATACAACTACTAATTGTAGTTACTATGTAATCTGTAGACTCAAAGGCCAAAAATGAAAGGAACCTATATTCTTTATGACAATATATCCAGGGCTTAGCTTAACATTTAGTGTGTATTATGGGCAGCACATTATTGCGGTAGGATAGTTTAAATGGAGATGATCAGAATAAAGAATTCAAAAGAGAGAGAATACGCTTTACAGGGACGCCTGTATGATGTTTAATAATCACATAAATACGTCTGAATTGTCCCCACTATGAAACTATCCTACCACAATAGTTTTTTGGTTCTTTCCCAACTTTTTGTCTAATTATTCTTATAATTGGAGGTAGCACTGGACCTGTGGTCCATTATTCCCTAACTTAACACTTGTGACTAGTGCCAGCTGTATCAAACATTTTCTTATTAGCTAGCTGAACACATCATGTAAGCCAATGAGATATAGGTGCAGCCTTTAATCAGTAGCTAGCTCTCAGTAGTCCTTTGCTGCTCCTGAGCCTTCTAAGGTATTATTTTTAATAAAGGATAGCAACAGAACAAAGCAAATTAGATAATATAAGTTAATTGAGAAATTGTTTAAAATTGTATGCTCTATCTGAATCACAAAATAACAATTGTGGGTTTTATATACTCTTAAATCAATATTTAAATACCATTGATGCATAATATTTAATGTTATTAAAAGGACACACAAGTAATTGTTTTTTTATGTTACACCAGAAAAAGGGTATTTTAAAATGGATTATTATTATTATTATTATTTAAATAAAACAGATGTTCCTGTAATAAGTGGGAAAAAATAGTTTCTTTGCTATAATATATTTGTATGCTTTATACCTACCTTCTTTTCACACTACATCATTAAATAGACAGACCCAATACATCATTTTGGTTACTTATTGTTGCATACCAGAGAAGTAGTCTGCTGGTCCTGCATCTATAAGATTGTAAAAAGTACACAAAACATTTAAATATTCATCTTTGTTAGGAGCTGAAAATGGCTGCCAAGCTTGGCCCACCTACTGTATGTATATTATCTTGAATCACAATAAGTTTTCCTGCTTGCACACAATGAAAACAGCTAACTGGACAAGAAGACAGCTGTGGGCGGTGCTCGGTGGCCATTTCGTCTGTTAACAAACGATGATTATTTAAACGTTCCATTTACTTCTTACAAGCTTATAGATCACACGTTACAACATGCTTGTCTGATATGTAACAATGAGTAATACAGAATACGTATTGGGTCTAGACTCTGCCCTTGAGATGCTCTAAGTCTCAGTGCATTTAGGTTTTTGTTTTGTGTACAATTTAGAGATAAAAGTAGGAAATAAAACAGATGTTCCTGTAATAAGTGTAAAAAAATATTTTCTTTGCTTGTGAGGCTTGCCACTTACCACCAATAAAGCAGTGGAAGATCTGTCAGCCAGTGAGTAAACAGGCCTTAAAGGACCAATAAATACAGTAAATTTGCTTAATCAACAAATGCATGTTAAAAAGAAAATGCAATAGCTCTTAGTCTGAACTTCAAGTGCGTAGTAGATTTTTTTCTGACAAACTTCAAGGTTATATCTTTTTCCACTCCTCCTGTATCATGTGATAGCCATCAGCCAATCACAAGTGCATATATGTACAGTATATTCTGTGAATTCTTGCACATGCTCAGTAGAAGCTAGTGACTCAAAAAGTGTAAATATATTATGACTGTGTATGTTTTATAAATGGAAGTAAACTGGAAATTTGTATAAAATTATATGTTCTATCTTAATCACCAAAGTTTAATTTTGATTTGAGTGTCGCTTTAACCCCTTGAGTGCTAACGACGGATCAGAGCCTTCGCAGAGTTTCCCACTCTGGTGCTAACGATGGCTCAGAGCCGTCGCTAGCACTTCCCAACTTGAGGGAGATCTAGGGTCTCCCACCTGCTCCTACCCCGGCGATCGGGCCTGCATAGTAACAGGCATCACCGGGGCTTCACGTTATGTGTGGTGACGTCACGCGCAATGACGTGATGATGTCACCGCGCAACTTTATTTAAAATTCACAATGTTAAGTATAGGAGCAGGGGGCATGCTGCTTAGAAGCCTGTATCTCAGGCATCTAACAGCTACAGACCCCCAAGACCCACCGTTGTAAAGGTAATTGTCTAACCTTTCCACCAGTGTAAGTCTTGGGGATCTGAAAATAAATTTAAAAAAAAGTTAAAAAATTAAAAAATTTAAAAAAATTTTTTTTAAAAAAAAACTTAAAACAGCTTAGCACCCAGGTGGGAAAGTGCCTAGCACTCAAATGGTTAAAGGGATATGAAACCCAAAAAAATTATTTTGAGATTTAGATAGAGCATGCAATTTTTAAAAACATTCTTATTTACTTCTATTGTCAATTTTAGACTTATATGGATATAGATATATACACACACTCACCGGCCACGTTATTAGGTACACCTGTTCAATTGCTTGGTAACACAAATTGCTAATCAGCCAATCACATGGCAGCAACTCAATGCATTTAGGCATCTAGACGTGGTGAAGACGACTTGCTGAAGTTCAAACCGAGCATCAGAATGGACAAGAAAGGGGATTTAAGTGACTTTGAACATGGCATGATTGTTGGTGCCTGGCGGGCTGGTCTGAGTATTTCAAAAACTGCTGATCTACTAGGATTTTCAAACACAACCATCTCTAGGGCTTACAGAGAATGGTCTGAAAAAGATAAAATATCCAGTGAGCGGCAGTTGTGTGTACAAAAATCGCTTGTTGATGTCAGAGGAGAATGGGCAGACTGGTTTGAGAATGAGATGATAGAAAGGCAACATTAACTCAAATAACCATTCGTTACAACCAAGGTATGCAGAATACCATCTCTGAACACACAACACGTGGAACCTTGAAGCAGATGGGCTACAGCAGCAGAAGATCACACCGGGTGCCAGGGCCGCCACTAGAAATTTTGGGGCCCCTGACTTAACCATTGATCAGCCCCCCCCCCCCACTTCTTTGACATGTGCATATTTTTGTATATGCACTTTATTCTTAAGTGTCTATTTAAACTTGGAAATGTTGTAAAGGTAGTAACATTCAAACACACAGACACACTCTTACACTGAAACACACACACACACTCACACATAAGGATTCACATATAGACTCTCTAGCAGACACGCAAAGAAACACACTCAGACACAGACACCCAAACAGACACTCAGCATTTGTTTACATTGACCTGACAAGTAATGAGGTAAACTACAGTTTTGTAAAAAAAAAAAAAAAGGAGATTTAGAAAACAAAATATGGAGTACTGATTATCTTTTTTGTAAAGGAAGATGCCAACTAAATGATAACAACAGCATGCAGTGGCTGAAAGGAAGGGCCCTGAACTGCCTAAACAATAATTTAAAGGTTAAATGGTAGATTGGTTAATTCCGGAAAGGTCTCATTAGTCTGTAGAAAGATGGGAATAATCAGTAGTAAGGTCAAAATGTCCTAAAAAGGAACAGACAAAGGACACACACACACAAACACTCAAACACACAAAGACATACACACACACACAGAGAGACACCCACAGAAAACACACAAAGACATACACACACAGAGAGACAACCACATAAAACACATAAAGACATACATTTACACACCCTCACTGAGACATCCACAGAAAACACACAAAGACATACACACACCCTCACAGAGACAACCACAGAAAAAACCCACCCTCACAGAGATATCTACAGAACACACAGACATACACACCCACCCTCACAGAGGCATCCATAGAAAATACACAAAGACAAACATACACACACCCTCACAGAGACACCCATAGAAAAAGCTCAAAGACATATGCATGCACACACCCTCACTGACATCCACAGAAAATGCACAAAGACATACACACCCACCCTCACTGAGAGACCCACAGAAAAAAAATACATACACACTCATAGAGACACAAACCAAAGCACAAAGACATAAACACAGACACCCACAGAAACACTCACAGGAGGAAACATTTATGCACATTGCATCCCCTAAATCAACGTTGTGTGACAAGCATGATAAAAAAAATTGCAGAAATTAAGAGATCACTTTTTAAATAATCATATTTGTAAATGTGCAAACAAAAATAATTCTGTGAATTCAAAATTGTACATTAATGATCTGGGTAGATGGCTAGATGAAGAAAAGTACTTTTAAAAGGTTGACATATTTTTGTATGATTTTTCCCCATTTTCCCCAACCAAGAGCACCACTTCAAATATAGTGTACAAATGTTCCCATCTGTCAGCTGTACTTATGAATTTTGAAAATGCTGTACTCTATATGGTCTTGGTGGAACCATAAGCTGTGGTACGCACACACTGTACAAACAAAGTGCCAAGTCTGTGTCACACTGTGCATAGTGGTTTAGTGCACACTCAGAAATCCTCTCAAATGCTAATACTTTACACCTTGTACTAACATCTCCCATGCTAAATTAGCACTCTGCTGTAGTACCCACTGGTGGCTGCCAAAATTTTTTAGTTCTTGCCTCATGGGGCCCCCCTGGCCCATTGGGCCCCTGACAGGAGTCACCCCTGTCACCCCCTGATGGCGGCCCTGCCGGGTGC
This sequence comes from Bombina bombina, assembly GCF_027579735.1. Classification (NCBI taxonomy): domain Eukaryota; kingdom Metazoa; phylum Chordata; class Amphibia; order Anura; family Bombinatoridae; genus Bombina; species Bombina bombina. The sequence goes on along the minus strand of NC_069500.1, from coordinate 609,520,193 downwards.
CACTTCTGTTAGTTAAGAACAGGGAACTGAGGCTACAATTTGCACAGGCTCACCAAAATTGGACAATAGAAAATTGGAAAAATGTCTGGTCTGATGAGTCTCAATTTCAACTGTGACATTCAGATGGTAGGGTCAGAATTTGGCATAAACAACATGAATGAATGGATCCATCCTGCCTTGTATCAACGGTTTAGGCTGGTTGTGCCGGTGGAGTAATGGTGTGGGGGATATTTTCTTGGCACACTTTGGGCCCCTTAGTACTAATTGAGCATTGTTTAAACACCACGGCCTACCTGAGTATTGTTGCTGACCATGTCCATCCCTTTATGACTACAGTGTACCCATCTTCTGATGGCTACTTCCAGCAGGATAATGCACTATGTCACAAAGCTCAAATCCTCTCAAACTGGTTTCTTGAACATGACAATGAGTTCACTGTACTTCAATGGCCTCCACAGTCACCAGATCTCAATCCAATAGAGCACCTTTGGGATGTGGTGGAATGGGAGATTCGCATCATGGATGTGCAGCCGACAAATCTGCAACAACTGCGTGATGCTATCATGTCAATTTCTCTGAGGAATGTTTCCAACACCTTGTTGAATATATGCCACGAAGAATTAAGGCAGTTCTGAAGGCAAATGGGGGTCCAACCCGGGACTAGCAAGGTGTACCTAATAAATTGGCCGGTGAGTGTGTATATATATATATATATATATATATATATATATATATATATATATATATATATAAATATATATATATATATATATATATATATATATATATACACAGCACACACATACATATATATATAAATATATACAGTATATATATAATTATTCCAATAAGACTCAGCTCCATATATAAATGTCGACCTTGAGAAAAGCCCAGGTGTGGGCTGAAACGTCGGATATGCTCACTATATTAAAGTGTTGACATTTATATATGGAGCTGAGTCTTATTGGAATAATTATCTACATATAAGGACTTGGCATATTGTTAACTTTTGGAGTGCCTATTCCATATATATATATATATATATATATATATATATATATATATATATATATACACAGTATATACACACACATTTGAGCACTTCCCAGTCTTGAAACATGCAATATCATTTGTATTCATTTTTAATGTTTTAATGTGTTTTGAATAGAAATGTGTGTGTGTGTATATATATATATATATATATATATACATATATATATATGTGTGTGTGTGTGTGTGTATAGTTTCCACTCTGTTTATAAAATATTCTGCCTTAAATATTGTAAATTACTGTAAAGAAAATAAAACTTCATATGCATTGCAATAGTTATATATTAGATTGATTAGGAGTCACCATTGTGGCTATTGTCTGAAATACAATCCAATCTACAAAGTACAAGTATGCAAATAATATAATCATAATGCCCTTTATCATTAAATGTGCAGAAACTCTAGATAATCCCTTTACAAATTAGTTCTTCTGTTATCCTTCTGTATATCCGGGTGTCCAGTGGTTTTGAAATTGTAGATCCTAGAACTTTTTTGGCAGGAGTGAGCTATATCCAGTAGAGTATTCAATGTATCTGTTGTGAAAATCCTAAAGCGATGTAGATTTTATAACTCAACTATGATGGATGGTGTTAGAAGTACTTCATTTCCATTCACTTAAAAATCTTTCTGCTTGTTTGCTAAGCATGGCATGAACTAAGATTTACAAGGAACTGTTTAACAGCAGTTATTGTTGACCTTTCCATATATCACTCAATATCAAATGTTTCATCACCCATTCACAATAAAAAATTAATTTTGACAACGGTAAAAATAAGCACAACATTTCACAGATATAATTTTAAAAGGAAATGAAAGATAAACATTTTCTTAAATGCATATGAAAGAGCAGAAATTAAATATGTTAAAACATTCGTAGTTCATGAAAAAATGTGTTTAAATGCTTTATTGAAATAAATAGTATTACTGAAGTGATTTCCACAAATGATTCTTCACTATAACCCCACAGCTTTATTGATGAAGACGAACAAACATCCACAATCCTGAAATCACAAACAGGTTTACTGATGGGAGCATCTCCTTTTTTTTTAATAAAAGAAGATAATGTTGTATATAAACTGAATTACCTATTATACCTAACTAAAATCATTCAATTTGCTTGCACTGTGAAAGTGAAATTCAACTGTTCTACACACCAATCCTATAAAATGTATTTCCTTCCCTTCCTTATAAGTTATAAATGTAATTTTTTTATGTAAAATTTAGACTTGTGTTGCACCTAAAATCCATCTATATCAGCATTAATTATAGTATAATATATTTGTATGCTTTATACCTACCTTCTTTTTACACTACATAATTAAACGGACAGTCTAGACCCAATACATAATTTTGTTTACTTATTGTTACATACCAGAGACGTATTCTGCAGCTGGTCCTACATCTATAAGATTGTAATAAGTATATGAAACATTTAAATATTCATTGTTTGTTAGGTGCTGAAAATTGCTGCCAAGTTTGGCCCACCTATTGTATGTATATTTTTGTATGTTAAGTTTCTTGAATCACAATAACTTTTCCTACTTGCAAAAAATGATTTGCATGTGCAATTTGAAATAACTAACTGAAAAATATTGAACATGCACTGCTAAATTGTCATACAAGAAAACAGCTAACTGGACAAGAAGAAAGCTGTGGTTGGCACTTGGTGGCCATTTTCGGCTGTTAACCAACGATGATTATTTAAGAGTTCCATTTACTTCTTACAAGCTTATAGATGACACGTTGCAACATGCTTGTCTGATATGTAACAATGAGTAATAAAGAATAAGTATTGGGTCAAGACTCTCCCTTTAAGTGAGATGCTCTAAGTCTCAGCTCATTTAGGTTTTCGTTATGCGTACTATTTAGAGATAAAAGTAGGAATTTTTCTATACCTATTTTCTTTTATAGTGTTATTATCCGTTTTTAAATTTGAAATCCTTGTATCACCGAATTACCTAAGAAAAAGGGTATAATATGTAAATCACCACAAAGATTTGCATACTATAAAAAAAGAACAAGATTGGCTAAACACAGAGGTTAAAGAGCAGTTGACATTTTTAAAAATTCTCTATTGGAGGAAAATACTAAACCAATTTGTAATGTGTTCACTGTGTTTTATCTTCTATTTGCTTCTATGTTTAGATACATTATTTAATCTTTCAGCTGAATGTTTTGTTTGTGTGTACTTTGAGGCAATCTTACCATCAAACAAATGCAGATAAATCAGTGAGAACTGCAAGGTAATATTTTTACATATTTCAATATGAGCTGTAAGAAAACTTCAGAATTGCACAAGGAATATCCCTATCCCGCCCACTCACACTGAGACGTTTCATTTATGATATATAATACAAAACATTTGAAATTTACAAAATAAGTAGACTAAAGGGGATACAATGGAACGTATGAAGTCTAAATGTAATAAAACACATGGTTAATTAAGTACCATACTGTACTGTATTTTTATCTCTTTCACATATAGAAATGTATAGAACACTCCTATGTGAGATACATTAACATTAATGGGCTGATTTAACAAAGCCCGGATGGACAGGGATCACTTCCACAAACTTGTCTGACCAAGATCACAGAAAGCGTGCAGCAATACGCTACCTGCATTTAACATTGCACAAGCAATCTGATTGTGCAATGCCGTCTGCTGCTCACTCTAGCCCAAAGGAGTGCTGTGCAAGTACGGGCTGTCAATCACCCCAGGTGAACGTGTCCAGGGTGATTTTAATCCACAAGCTAAAAAATGGCATAAAGGTTTGGAAGCAGCGAAGCCTGCAGTGAAGGTCCTCCAAAGCAAGTCTGCAGCGCAAGGCCTCCATAGCTGCATACGCTGCTTCATAAATGGAGCCCTTACTATTCTAGATTCCCGTTAGATACATTGTAGTAACAATGGATCTTATAATATAGGCTAGCCCAGGTGGTGAGTTATGGCAGAACTTTCTCAGAATACTATCTCATAGCCTTGATGTAAATGCGTAACTATCAACATCTGTGATAATCACACCATCCTTTTACATTTCTATATATACTAAAACTTAAAAGGACATGCTATCCATATTAGATAGATAGATAGATAGATAGATAACTAGATAGATAACTAGATAGATACAGTATAAATATCACTGTAGAACAGGAAGAGATATTACCTCTAAATTTACCAGTAAGCATACTCACTTATAGAGATATTTAAAACATCCAATCTGTGTGCTTTTCCTGGTAGTGTGCATCTGGCAAATGTAGGCCCTGTCACTTTCTTTTGCTCCTCTGTTCAAAGAAATTAAGTCTGACATTTTGCGAGATTACAGTGAAATCCCACATGATGAGAAAAAAAAAAACACACAAAATCACAGCAAAGCGAAGAGTGAGCCAAACTCGCATGATTCTGATTGGCTGTTAATTGTGTTTACTATGCAGATAATAGTAAAAAGGTCAGTTAGATTTTAAATAAGGAAAAAACTCAGGTATATACTAACTATATAAATGTTTTACATCAGCGATAAGGGAAATTTTATGTTAAGTGACTTGTTCCTTTAATGGAAAATATGAATTAAATTGTATACTAAATAAGTAGGTGCCTATAGAGAGAACTATAAAAGCACTACTGAACTGATGGGCTGATGCCATTTCTTGATTTTATTTCACATACACCTTTGAATTTATATACACTGACCAGCTTAAATTGTGAGTAGTATGTGACACCCAACACTTCATTTGAAACAGGGCTTGTATTGTCTGGCATAAGACTACATCAACATATGTATCATAATGCCAGGTGATGGCTTAGTATATTCTACCTTGGATTTAACCTGTCATGCCATACCTATGTCTTGTCATTCATGAAAGGCTTAGTGTGGTATTTAAGGATTCTTGTCCAACAATATACTTAAAAGTTAAAAGTGTACTGTCTAGCTTCAAATCATCACTACTGTAAGTCAGTGTTGAGCAAATAAAGCACTAACAGTATAGAGAATGTAATTTTTGACAGGTAAGTTTCGAGACAACAAAGAAAGCCTTTTAAGATGTCATTGTGTGCAGATAAGAAAACATGTCTTTTATCACTTAACTAAAAGAAAAAAAAAACTTGACGTACAGTTTCCAAGAAAAATATCACATTAACTCATGTAAAAGAGAATTTGAGCCTTTTCACTATCTTAATCCATACATACTCTGAGGATATTTGATACCTTTATTCACATGATTTGTACACTTTTCTTCTTAAAATGTGTATTGAATACATAAAGTTAACAGGGCCAGTGAGTTGACATCTGCAAATATAACCAGTTAAACATGAGACTTTGCACATGAACTTTTAACAAAGGAAACAAATTGTTGGAAAACAATAAGATTGACATTAAGTGTACAAAATGATTAGTTTTAGAAATCCTAATTTCACTGCAGCTGTAAATACCAAAGATCTATAAGCACTATTTTTTTTAAGTATTTCTGCTATCTATTGTGCAAAATAATTTAGAACAGATTTGTTATTTGGTGAAGTATTTTTCAAAATAATGGGGAAAAATCTGGAAAATCAAATCTAAATATTGGAAATAAAAATGAGAATAAATTAATATGAAATCATTTTTAGCCATGTAAACAAACAATATGGTGCATTCAGTACAGGCAGCATTACTTTGTTTATATTCATAGTTGAGTGGCACCCGTGGTACTGCTCGTTTGAAGTCAGATTTGCTATTCACTTACCACCATCTTTGAATCTGAGAGTGCACATCTAGTGCACAGGGATTTCATTTGGGAGTTATACCCTCTTCTTTGACAGAAACATATTTGTAAAGGGACATAGCAATGTAAATTAAAACTGACATGTTCTAATTCATTATAGCATATCATTTATTGATTACTGATCCTACACTTATTACCTGCACCACCTATGTTCAGGGCTGTATTTACAACCCAGGTGCCTGTAGGCAACAAAATTTGAAAAGCCCCCTGTACTCCCCATTCACCTCTGTGCTGGCAACCTTAAATAAGATGGCCGACAGCAGTGAAAAAAACAGCACCTACCTGGGCTCCATACTTTCATCAGGGGTAAGGGTGTGAGAATGTGCTATGTAAATGCTGTATTTAGTTTATGAATACAGATATATTTAATTATACAGACACATTACCAACTAAAAATACAGTTGTGCTTATAGTTACAGACTTCTGTTTTTGGGGGCTACAAAAATTATATCATGTTCTTTAAGATTTAATAGCATTAATAATATGGTGCAGATCCTACTATAACAAATTATTTTTATATTATATTATTTATTGTGAATAATAATGTGCTTTTAGTTACGTACATGAAGACACCATATTGTGTGTATCAGCTAGTTCCCATCCACCTAAGTCACCTGTGATGTCAGAGTAGGCACATGATAACAATGATAGAAAGTGCAGGAAGCAGCTAGCTCTGACATCAGAGCTCCATTAGCTAAAAAGGAACTAGCTGTTACCATTTTTTCTAGCTCTCACTACGGTGGTTTCAGGAAGGTCGTTTTAAGCTGACTGGTATTTATAATATTCAAAAAAATCCACTGACCATCATTAAAACTCCAATGTTTTATTGAAAGAAATATTAAAAAGGAAGCCAGGAGGCTCACATATAAAAAAGGGCAAAGAACATGAACAGATGTATGTGGTTGTAGAGAACTGCGCCTAGATTTATATATACACAGGCTACACTATAAAAGACCCCCTAACTGGATCTTGGATTCAAAGTACCTAAAAAGGGAATGGAAGCGCCAAAGTTGGCTAAAGTATATATAAAACAGGATAAATCAGGAACAAAGCTGACTAAAAAGGAGGGTGATATTGACAATGGTATATCTAATAATGTATAATATATAATATAATACCTACAGTTGGTCTTTCTATATAAGCAAATAAGTATAGAAACTGGTAGTTTAAAAAATGCTTAAAACAATTGATTTATATTAAAAACTTATATAAAAAATGTATTAAAAAAATGTTAAAATAAAAAAAGGAGTGACTCAGGATTGGTCGCTCTTACATATATATTAAGTCAAGTCAAAAACTGTTCAGATAAAATACAATACAATCAGATTCAATGCTATAAAAATACATATAATACAATTGGTATACAATGTAATAGATATAAAATGCAAAAAATGAATACACTAATAGAAGAGAAAATCTCAGAAGATCAAAATAGTGCAATGTCTGGATAGATCTCTGGTAAAGATACTGGTGGGTTACCTATGCAAACATGTACACATGCAATAAAAGGTGGTAAACTGGGGAAAAGACAGTCAAAAAATGGCTAAAAAATGCAATATATATATATATATATATAAATCAAAAACTTAAATTTTAAAATCATAACGTGAAAAATATGTGAAAAAATATATATTATATTAAAGTGTCCAAATCAAAATTAAGAAAAAAATCCAAAGGTATAATTCCAATGATAATATGTATATAATACCCCCCCCAAAAAAAATATGCGTATGTGTCCAGTGGTATTATAGTACTGATGATACAATCCAAGTGTCTAAATAAGTGTGTATAATATTAGTAGTGATTCCTGTGTCCAAACTCGATATCCAAGAGGTCCCCCTGCTGGGATAATAACTAGTAATAAACAATACAATCCTAAAAAAGAAAGAAAAAAGAAAAACAGTGTACAAAATGCCATTTATAGGTAGAGGCTATTGTTGTTGCACCCACCCAATTAAACAAATCCTGGTGGGGATACTGGTCGACGCGTTTCAGCCCTTATATAGGGTCTTTTTCAAGACATAATGAGGCTTCATCAAACTTAGACTTATACATGGTATCTTCTCCAATCAAATCCTATATGAAAGGAAGGTCCGCCTCTGTTTATGGCGCCAAATTTCACGTTAAAACGTCACTTCCAGTTTTTAGTGACATCCCTTCCGTTTTTTACCACTTCGGGTTTGTTATTTAGCATAGACTCCATTTTGAGTAAGGGAATGCTTCCATTATTACACAACTAACTATGAGCAATCCAGTTTCTTGTTTTATTAACGTTGTTTCTTATTGTCTCAATTTAGAGCTATGATTTGGGGCAAAAAAGGGGTTTTAGCTAACTGTATTAGCTAAATTGCGATTGGATCCTTTATATTATTATGGGTCTTGGTATATGAAATAGAGGTTATTTATAAATCTCAAATACATATAAAAGATACTTATATTGAAAAATTACATATAAAAAATAAATATATATATATATATATATATATATATAAAAAATCTTTTTTTTTTATTAATTTCGTAAAATATAAAAATAACTCTAAATGTTTAAAAATAGATCCTTCTCATTATAAGGATAGCAAATATGGAATAGATCCTTCCCACTAAAAATTGAGGATTTTAGGCTTAGTATTTCTCCAGGATTTACAGATATTTATAGGGTTAAAATATCAACCCATGACTTCTAAAATAGAATACAAATAAATACTAGGTTAGCTATAGTACAATAGTACAATAAACTTAAAAGTTATGTACCTTATTTAACACAATAAAAATAAAAAAATAAACATAAAAACAAATAAAATGATCTATGAGAAATCAACATGTTTAAAAGAACTATATGATTGAATTACTGTTGAAACCTACTGGTATATAATCATACCTGTACTTAGCCATATATAGCCATATATTGTTAGGGGGATTTGGGGCTAGTATGAGAATCCATGATCTAGTATCTCTACCTGTTTTATGGAAGATAGTGTGTAGATTCTATCACTCGGGGTAACCAATTATAATAAATTAACGTAAATATTGTATGCTAGACTGTGTGTTGGTGTGGGACCGTACCTCCACCTGGCTGCTTAATGTTAGTGTAGGGGGAAATTGGGGCTAGTATGAAAATACATGCTCTTACATCTCTACCTATACTAACAGAGGCTAATGTAGACAGGGGGAATCCCTCAAACAATTTGCCTATAAGAGGGGGGAGGAAGGAGTAAAGGTGGGGGGTGTTAGAATAAATGCACAACCTCAAAATTGGCATTTAATACCTTAGGGTAAATACAGTCCAAATTAAATATCCATTTTGATTCAGTCCTAATCATTTTGAGTTCCATGTCCCCCCCTCTCCAGTAAAAGGTACATAGATGACCTACTCATAATTTGGAAGGGGAGTCTTGAAGACCTAACATATACGTTAGAAGTCATGAACCAAAACCAAGTGAATCTCAAGTTTACCCACCAAATTAGCAAAGAACACATAATCTTCTTGGATCTTGACATACACGTAAGAAATGGGAATATTGAGACGTCTACCTACTTTAAAGAGGTTGACTGTAACAATTATATACATCAAAATTAGGTGTCAGCACAAGAAATGGATTTCCAACATTCCCAAAGGACAATTTATGTGAATAAAGAAAAATTATTCCAATGAAAAAATGTGGCAAGAACAATCTTTGGTGTTGAAAGAAAGATTCATAGAGAGAGGTTATGATGAGTCTTCCATAGATAACATTATAACCAAAATAAGTGATGTGGAAAGAGACTCGCTATTGACTTATAAATCCAAGACAGTCACCACTAATGAGAAAGAATTGAAAGTACCATTTATCACACAGTATAGCGAAAATTGAAGGATTGTAGAAAACATAATAAAACAACATTGGCATCTACTTAGAGATGATTACACTATAGGTGAACATCTGGCAGAGAGAACACAATTCATTTATAGGAAAGCCAACAATCTGAAGACCATTCTAGCTCCCAGTATTCCCAGTAGTAAGACACAGAAGAACTGTTTGGGCATAACGGGTAGAAAACTAGAAGGCTTCTTTCTGTGTCATCTCTGCAAAGCATGCAAACATGGAAAAAAGACTGGGATGTTCAAATCTAAAACTACAAATGAAATATTCAAAGTCAAACACACAATTCAGTGCACAGACCAGTTTGTCATATATCTTATTGAATGTGAGTTTGGATTGCAGTACGTTGGACAAACCACAAGAAAACTTAGAGAGAGAATCAGAGAACATCTGTTACAAATAAAATGGAAAAAAGTAGATCTACCCATTTACAAACATTTTAAAGATGTGCATGAAGGGAGTGACAGCAGTTTTAAATATATGGGGATAAGTAAAGTACCCAAAGATTGGACAGGGGGGGACATGGAACTCAAAATGCTTAGGACTGAAATGGATATTTAATTTGGACTGTATTTACCCTAAGGGATTAAATGCCAATTTTGAGGTTGTGCATTTATTCTAACACCACCCACCTTTCCTCCTCCCCCCCCCTCATGTAGGCAAATTGTTTGAGGTACTCCCCCTGACTACATTAGCCTCTGTTAGGATAGGTAGAGATGTAAGAGCATGTATTTTCATACTAGCCCCAATTTCCCCCTACCCTAACATTAAGCAGCCAGGTGGAGGTATGGTCCCACACTAACACACAGTCTAGCATACAATATTTACATTCATTTATTATAATTGGTTACCCCAAGTGATAGAATCTACATACTATCTTCCATAAGATAGGTAGATATACTAGAGCATGGATTCTCATACTACCCCAAATCCCCCTAACAATATATGGTTATATATGGCTAAGTACAGGTATGATTATATACCAGTAGGCTTCAACAGTAATTCAATCATATAGTTCTTTTAAACATGTTGATTTCTCATACATAATTTTATTTGTTTTTATGTTTATTTTTTATTTTTTTATTATTTTTTTTATTTTTTATTATTGTATCAAATAAGGTACAATTTTTAAGTTTATTGTACTATAGTTAACGTAGTATTTATTTGTATTCTATTTTAGAAGTCATGGGTTGATATTTTAACCCTATAAATGTCTGTAAATCCTGGAGAAATACTAAGCCTAAAATCCTCATTTTTAGTGGGAAGGATCTATTCCATATTTGCTATCCTTATAATGACAAGGATCTATTTTTAAACATTTAGTTATTTTTATATTTTACAAAATTAATTAAAAAAATAAAAATAAAAATGTAATATATTTTTATTTTTTATATGTAATTTTTCAATAGTTTGAGATAAACTGTTGATGTTATATTTCTTCTTTTAAACCCAAAGTGGGAGATGTCCAAAAAATTGATCGACTCCCTTTGGTACTCAACTGGTTTTTATTCAACCATCCCACAAACACTGTAGCTTCCTCTAATATCCCTAACCAGATGAAAATCATATCATCAATACAATGCTTGTATACCGCAATAAATTATCTGAAGGGATTTCCAACATCATAGATGTGGGAAAGCTCCCACCAACTCAAAAACATATTGACGTAAGAGGGGGCAAACGTTGCCCATAGCTGTCCCACATCTCTGAAGATAGAACATTCCCTCAAGCTGAAAGAAATTATTTGACAAAAGGACTCAGAAAAATCAGAGTAACGAATAAGGAAAAAGTGTACAGCTTCTAATCCCTTATTATGAGGTATGTATGAATAGAGTATCACAGCATCAACTGTAAGTCATCCATAATTGGATCCCCATGTAATTTAATCCATCACATCCAATACCTGTTTTGTATCCCATAGATAACTATACAGAGATGTAACAAATGATTGTAGTAAAGTGTCCAACCAGAGAGAGAGATGTTCCAGAAGAGAACCAATCCCACTCACTATAGGTCTACCTTTTACCTCATTTATGGATTTATGAATGGGCAAGGTGCATTGGAGCCATTTGCTGTCAAGTAGGTGAAAACATGTAAAATCATATTCATGCAATATTCATATTTAATAAAGTGTTATACTGTGTATTTACTTTAAATATTTCACATTCCAATGTAATGCACATAGTAGAATATGTTCTAAGTATTTATCAATAGATATTTCTTTCTATAGCTATATATATCTATACCTATACACTGTGTGCAGAATTATTAGGCAAATGAGTATTTTGACCACATCATCCTCTTTATGCATGTTGTCTTACTCCAAGCTGTATAGGCTTGAAAGCCTACTACCAATTAAGCATATTAGGTGATGTGCATCTCTATAATGAGAAGGGGTGTGGTCTAATGACATCAACACCCTATATCAGGTGTGCATAATTATTAGGCAACTTCCTTTCCTTTGGCAAAATGGGTCAAAAGAAGGACTTGACAGGCTCAGAAAAGTCAAAAATAGTGAGATATCTTGCAGAGGGATGCAGCACTCTTAAAATTGCAAAGCTTCTGAAGCGTGATCATCGAACAATCAAACGTTTCATTCAAAATAGTCAACAGGGTCGCAAGAAGCGTGTGGAAAAACCAAGGCGCAAAATAACTGCCCATGAACTGAGAAAAGTCAAGCGTGCAGCTGCCAAGATGCCACTTGCCACCAGTTTGGCCATATTTCAGAGCTGCAACATCACTGGAGTGCCCAAAAGCACAAGGTGTGCAATACTCAGAGACATGGCCAAGGTAAGAAAGGCTGAAAGACGACCACCACTGAACAAGACACACAAGCTGAAACGTCAAGACTGGGCCAAGAAATATCTCAAGACTGATTTTTCTAAGGTTTTATGGACTGATGAAATGAGAGTGAGTCTTGATGGGCCAGATGGATGGGCCCGTGGCTGGATTGGTAAAGGGCAGAGAGCTCCAGTCCGACTCAGACGCCAGCAAGGTGGAGGTGGAGTACTGGTTTCGGCTGGTATCATCAAAGATGAGCTTGTGGGGCCTTTTCGGGTTGAGGATGGAGTCAAGTTCAACTCCCAGTCCTACTGCCAGTTTCTGGAAGACACCTTCTTCAAGCAGTGGTACAGGAAGAAGTCTGCATCCTTCAAGAAAAACATGATTTTCATGCAGGACAATGCTCCATCACACGCGTCCAAGTACTCCACAGCGTGGCTGGCAAGAAAGGGTATAAAAGAAGAAAATCTAATGACATGGCCTCCTTGTTCACCTGATCTGAACCCCATTGAGAACCTGTGGTCCATCATCAAATGTGAGATTTACAAGGAGGGAAAACAGTACACCTCTCTGAACAGTGTCTGGGAGGCTGTGGTTGCTGCTGCACGCAATGTTGATGGTGAACAGATCAAAACACTAACAGAATCCATGGATGGCAGGCTTTTGAGTGTCCTTGCAAAGAAAGGTGGCTATATTGGTCACTGATTTGTTTTTGTTTTGTTTTTGAATGTCAGAAATGTATATTTGTGAATGTTGAGATGTTATATTGGTTTCACTGGTAAAAATAAATAATTGAAATGGGTATATATTTGTTTTTTGTTAAGTTGCCTAATAATTATGCACAGTAATAGTCACCTGCACACACAGATATCCCCCTAAAATAGCTATAACTAAAAACAAACTAAAAACTACTTCCAAAACTATTCAGCTTTGATATTAATGAGTTTTTTGGGTTCATTGAGAACATGGTTGTTGTTCAATAATAAAATTAATCCTCAAAAATACAACTTGCCTAATAATTCTGCACTCCCTGTATATAATTTTATATATATATATATATATATATATATATATATATATATATATATATATATATATATATATATATATATATATATATATATATATATATATATATATATATATATATATATAATAATTTATATATATATATATACCGGTATATACAGTGGGGAAAAAAAGTATTTAGTCAGCCACCAATTGTGCAAGTTCTCCCACTTAAGAAGATGATAGAGGCCTGTAATTTTCATCAAAGGTATACCTCAACTATGAGAGACAAAATGTGGAAACAAATCCAGACAATCACATTGTCTGATTTGGAAATAATTTATTTGCATATTATGGTGGAAAATAAGTATTTGGTCACCTACAAACAAGCAAGATTTCTGGCTCTCACAGACCTGTATCTTCTTCTTTAAGAGGCTCCTCTGTCCTCCACTCATTACCTGTATTAATGGCACCCGTTTGAACTTGTTATCAGTATAAAAGACACCTGTCCACAACCTCAAACAGTCACACTCCAAACTCCACTATGGTGAAGACCAAAGAGCTGTCGAAGGACACCAGAAACAAAATTATAGACCTGCACCAGGCTGGGAAGACTGAATCTGCAATAGGCAAGCAGCTTGGTGTGAATAAATCAATTGTGGGAGCAATAATTAGAAAATGGAAGACATACAAGACCACTGATAATCTCCCTCGATCTGGGGCTCCATGCAAGATCTCACCCCTTGGGGTCAAAATGATCACAAGAACGGTGAGCAAACATCCCAGAACCACACGGGGGGACCTAGTGAATGTCCTGCAGAGAGCTGGGACCAAAGTAACAAAAGTAACACAGTACGCCACCAGGGACTCAGATCCTGCAGTGCCTGACGTGTCCCCCTGCTTAAGCCAGTACATGTCCGGGCCCATCTGAAGTATGCTAGAGAGCATTTGGATGATCCAGAAGTGGATTGGGAGAATGTCATATGGTCAGATGAAACCAAAGTAGGACTTTTGGTAGAAACACAACTCATCGTGTTTGGAGGAGAGAGAATGCTGAGTTGCAACCAAAGAACACCATAACTACTGTGATGCATGGGGGTGTCAACATCATGCTTTGGGGCTGTTTCTCTGCAAAGGGAACAGGACGACTGATCCGTGTACATGAAAGAATGAATGGGGCCATGTATCGTGAGATTTTGAGTGCAAACCTCCTTCCATCAGCAAGGGCATTGAAGATGAAACGTGGCTGTGTCTTTCAGCATGACAATGATCCCAAACACACCGCCCGGGTAACAAAGGAGTGGCTTCATAAGAAGCATTTCAAGGTCCTGGAGTGGCCTAGCCAGTCTCCAGATCTCAACCCCATAGAAAACCTTTGGAGGGAGTTGAAAGTCCGTGTTGCCCAGCGACAGCCCCAAAACATCACTGCTATATAGGAGATCTGCATGCAGGAATGGGCCAACATACCAGCAACAGTGTGTGACAACCTTGTGAAGACTTACAGAAAACTTTTGACCTCTGTCATTGCCAACAAAGGATATATAACAAAGTATTGAGATGAACTTTTGATATTGACCAAATACTTATTTTCCACCATAATTTGCAAATAAATTATTTCCAAATCAGACAATGTGATTGTCTGGATTTGTTTCCACATTTTGTCTCTCATAGTTGAGGTATACCTATGATGAAATTTACAGGCCTCTCTCATCTTCTTAAGTGGGAGAACTTGCACAATTGGTGGCTGACTAAATACTTTTTTGTCCCACTGTATATATATATAGAGGTATAAATATATATTATGCTAAAATACCATCAGATATATGTAGAAATATGAATATATGAAAAAATAGAACATGTTCTTCTATGTGAATAATTCATATTTTCATGTCAGCTTCATGTCTATGGGGGAACAGGTTATCACACGTACAATATTCTAAGTTCGGCTTTTTGTGCTCATCAGGTAAACGCAAGAGTGATAACTTTTTACTTTCAACTTGTAATACGAGCACATGCATGCAAATAGTTTACTTCTAGTGCAGTTAGCGCGAAAGCGAAAGTGCTAAATAGCCCTCCACTTGTAATCTGGCCTATACTAAGGCGAGAGCCAGTAATGCAAAATTTACACGCTATAACCAATTTTATAGAATGTCATTTTTGCATTACAATATGCCTTTAAAGGGACAATAAACATCTCTTTTGTAAACAAATATATAGTATATACTGTAAGCTGTGGTACATAGTATACATATATCTGGACATAGTTCTTGAGGGAGACCCAGCAAAATCTATGATTAAAAGCACTCTATATAGAAAACCGATTACGTCCAACACAATTTTGCATGCTAGAAGCAGCCACCTCAGACATACTGGGTTCGGTGTGGCAAAAGGGCAGTTTATGCATATTAAACGTAACTGTACAGACACATCTGATTTTCTTATAGAGAGTGAAATATGTAAACAGTCATTGTTACAAAGGGGATACTCGTCCAAAACTATTAACCGAGTCCTTCTCAAGGTAACCCGTATGGACAGAAATTCCCTAATTGGTGATTGTGGTCCACGTAAGCAGAACAGGTTTGATTCTGCTAGACCAGTCTTTTCGACTACCTTCAGCCCTCAATTTGATGAAATTTGTAGTATCATCAAGAAACACTTGCCTATAGTAACGGCTGAGGATATTCTGAAGGACTATGTACATAGCGGATGCAATTTTGTATCTAGAAGGGGAGGCACCATAGGGAATATTCTGGCTCCGAGCCAATTGCGGAAAGTGGGTACAAACACAAGCAGTTGGCTAACAGTTAAGGATCATTACAAATGTAACTTTTGTAACTGTATTGCCTGTTCGGATACACGTGTAGGATCTACTTTTCAATCCAGAAATACACAAAAGGTATATCAACATGAGAGTTGCAGTACCTGTCGCAATACCTATGTGGTTTGCTTAATAGAATGTGAATTATGTGAACTTCAATACACAGGCTGCACTACTAGGGAGGCTAGGACACGTATTACAGAACACTTGAATGATATAAAAACAACATTGAATGCTCAGATCAGGTAAGACATTTTATTCATTGCCACAATCAAGATGTTTCTTCCCTGAGTTGGCAAGTGATTAAGAGAGTGTGCCCTAAGCAAAGAGGAGGTGATAGCAGTAGCCAGCTTCTATATAGAGAAGTGTTCTGGATTTTCCAGCTGCAAACAAGGAAGTCATGGGGATTGAACATTGAGGGAGATGTGATCAATTTTTGGAAAAGGAATTGATGCACATGGCTCAAGGTTTAAAGCCAGTTGTGACTTTCTTGGTTCCAAAGGCTCCTTATCCCTTGGTTTAAGACATACACTAGGTAATTTAATGCCACTATAATATGTTTAAATATGCATTGATTTTATTAACATATAGGGTCCCTCTATTGTAACGATTGTAACCATTATTAGTTATTGTCACTAATTTAAGTTTTGTGACCATCTCTATGTATTCCTGGACGGAAGTATAATATGGCCTTATTATGGCTATCTAATACACAATATAAATGCCAGTACCTGTACCTATTACATATGCTGCTAGGATAGAGAAACATAGTATGGTTAGTAAAGGGTTAAACAACCAATGCTAATCCGATTGTGTAATTAAGCTTGTAGCTAATAGAATCTCAGCATCATCTTGAGCCAATTAGGTGATAGTGTATTTAAGGATGGTGGTTAGTAAGTTTTCCTATGTCTATGAATAAGGCTTGCGGGCCGAAATGCATAAGACGTGTTAAGATAAGCTGAGTGCTTTCTGTTTTTACGATTGAATTTTAACCTTGAGTGATTCTGAATAAACATTTGATGTTAGCGCTTTTGTATGACTCGCTGGTATTCTCTGGATTCTTTGTTACTTACATACGGCAAGATTACGAGTTTTGCGTTAACAGGGGTGCGTTGCTAATGAGCCTTTTTTTTTAAACGCTCCCTTAAGACAACGCTGGTATTACAGGTTTTTTAAACCCGGCGTTAGCCGCAAAAAGGTGAGCGTAGAGCAAAATTTAGCTCCACATCTCACCTCAATACCAGCGCTGCTTACGGTAGCGGTAAACTGGCTAAACGTGCTCGTGCATGATTTCCCCTTAGGAATCAATGGGGCAGAATCGGTTGAAAAAAACCTAACACCTGCAAAAAAGCAGCGTTCAGCTCCTAACGCAGCCCCATTGATTCCTATGGGGAAATTAATTTTATGTCTACACCTAACACCCTAACATGAACCCTGAGTCTAAACACCCCTAATCTTACACTTATTAACCCCTAATCTGCTGAACCTGACATCGTCGCCACCTGCATTATATTATTAACCCCTAATCTGCCGCTCCGGACACCGCCGCCACCTACATTATACTTATGAACCCCTAATCTGCTGCCCCCAACATCGCCAAACCCTACATTATATTTATTAACCCCTAATCTGCCCCCCAATGTCGCCGCAACCTACCTACACTTATTAACCCCTAATCTGCCACTGCCAACGTCGCCGCCACTATAATAAAGTTATTAACCCCTAAACCTAAGTCTAAACCTAAGTCTAACACCCCCTAACTTAAATATAATTTAAATTAATCTAAATAAAATAACTACAATTAAATAAAATATTCCTATTTAAAACTAAATACTTACCGATAAAATAAACCCTAAGATATCTACAATATAACTAATAGTTACATTGTAGCCATCTTAGGATTTATTTTTATTTTACATGCAACTTTGTATTTATTTTAACTAGGTACAATAGCTATTAAATAGTTATTAACTATTTAATAACTTCCTAGTTAAAATAAGTACAAATTTACCTGTAAAATAAATCCTAACCTAAGTTACAATTAGACCTAACACTACACTATCATTAAATTAATTTACTAAATTACCTACAATTAAATACAATTAAATTAATTAGTTTTTTTAAACTAATTACACCTAATCTAATCCCCCTAATAAAATAAAAAAGCCCCCCAAAATAATAAAATTCCCTACCCTATACTAAATTACAAATAGCCCTTAAAAGGGCCTTTTGTGGGGCATTGCCCCAAAGTAATCAGCTCTTTTACCTGTAAAAAAAAAAATACAATACCCCCCCAACATTAAAGCCCACCACCCACACCCAACCCTACTCTAAAACCCACCCAATCCCCCCTTAAAAAACCTAACACTACCCCTTTGAAGATCACCCTACCTTGAGCCGTCTTCACCCAGCCGGGCACAAGTGGACCTCCAGAGGGGCAGAAGTCTTCATCCGATCCGGGCAGAAGAGGTCCTCCAAGCGGCAGAAGTCTTCATCTAGACGGCATCTTCTATCTTCATCCATCCGGAGCAGAGCTGGTCCATCTTCAATCCAGCCGACGCAGAGCATCCTCTTCAAACGAAGTCCAAGCGAAGAATGAAGGTTCCTTTAAATGATGTCATCCAAGATGGCGTCCCTTGAATTCCGATTGGCTGATAGGATTCTATCAGCCAATCGGAATTAAGGTAGGAAAAATCCTATTGGCTGATCCAATTAGCCAATAGGATTGAAGTTCAATCCTATTGGCTGATCCAATCAGCCAATAGGATTGAGCTCGCATTCTATTGGCTGTTCCAATCAGCCAATAGAATGCAACCTCAATCCTATTGGCTGATTGCATCAGCCAATAGGATTTTTCCTACCTTAATTCTGATTGGCTGATAGAATCCTATCAGCCAATCAGAATTCAAGAGATTGGGTGGGTTTTAGAGTAGGGTTGGGTGTGTGGGTGGTGGGTTTTAATGTTGGGGGGTATTGTATTTTTTTAACAGGTAAAAGAGCTGATTACTTTGGGGCAATGCCCCGCAAAAGGCCCTTTTAAGGGCTATTTGTAATTTAGTATAGGGTAGGGAATTTTATTATTTTGGGGGGCTTTTTTATTTTATTAAGGTTATTAGATTAGGTTTAATTAGTTTTAAAAAATTGTAATTATTTTTTTATTTTCTGTAATTTAGTGTTTATTGTTTTTTGTACTTTAGTTTATTTAATTTAATTGTAGTTAGTTTATGTAATTAATTTAATGATAGTTTAGTGTTAGGTGTAATTGTAATTTAGGTTAGGATTTATTTTACAGGTAAATTTGTACTTATTTTAACTAGGTAGCTATTAAATAGTTAATAAATGTAGATAGGTGTCGGCGATGTTAGGGACGGCAGATTAGGGGTTAAAAAATTTGCTTAAGTGTTTCCGATGTGGGGTGGCCTCAGTTTAGGGGTTAATAGGTAGTTTATGGGTGTTAGTGTACTTTTTATCACTTTACTTAAGAGTTTTATGTTACGGCGTTAGCCCATAAAACTCTTAACTACTGACTTTTAAATGCGGTAGGAGTCTTGACAGGAGAGGGTCTACCGCTCACTTCTTCCAAGACTCGTAATACCGACGTTAGGCAAGTCCTATTAAAAAGATAGGATATGCAATTGACGTAAGGGGATTTGCGGTAAGCTCGAGTCGCGGAAGAAAAGTGAGCGGTACACCTGTACCTGCCAGACTCGTAATACCAGCGGGCATTAAAAGCAGCGTAGGGACCTCTCAACGCTGCTTTTTAAAGTTAACGCAAGACTCGTAATCTAGCCGATAGTATACATACTGTGAAAATATCATATTTAAATATAGCTATCTCCTGATGTTAGAGCCCACTCTTGGGCCGGAGATTGTCTTATTAAAACTATTGTAGATCTGAATAGAAGGGTATGATTGCAATTGTGGCGTTTGCAAGATAAACTGTAACTGTAACAATTTATGCAAAACAGGGTCATAAAGAGGAGCAAAAGGGCTCTGAGTCAGAGGACAGTGAGGAAGGGGGGCCCAGGTTGAAGATGAAATGAGCGGGGTACGCTTAGTCCCGCTGGCTGTGCACTTAAAATCTAAGCTAGTACAAAAAGCAAAAAAAGGGAGATACTTAGATTTCTTTGACATAACTAGAGAAGCGATTGCCACTAAGTCCAGGGGAGAGGGGGCAAAAAATAGAAAAAAGAGTTCATTTGCAGAATTGGTTAAGGGGTTTGCAGTGTACGCAGAAAGTTTCCTAGAGGCACACCCTAGACAAATGAAGGGTATAATGAGATACCTGCACCTAATCGCAGATTGCTTTACAACATATGGGGGGTTTTCCTGGAAGGACTATGATGAGGAGTTCAGGAGGGGCAGCGTGGCCACAGGGGGAAAAGGTAGGAAGGATTTCGGGGTAAAAATCATAGATACATGGTCCCGCCTGGTAAAGATAGCAGAGGGGCAAGGTGGTAGTAAAATGCAATACGGGAGCGCGTTCGTAGCAAAAGGGATTAAGCAGGAGATAAAAGAATGCTGGGCATATAACTATAAGTACTGCGATAGAGGAATGGCTTGTAGATTCAAACACATTTGCAGGCATTGCGCAGGAAATCACCCCGGGGTGGAATGCAGAAAGAACCAAGGGGGGAAAAATTATTCCTTTCGTGCCCCAAATAAGTTTCAAGGGGGAGGAGCTGGGGCTGGCCAGAACCCCTCTGAAAGTAAATAAGCTGGGGGAGGCCCTAGAAGGATACCCCAAGGTGAGGGAGAGGGAAAGATTAAAGGGGGGGCTACTATACGGGTTCAAGATACCCATACAGGGGAGGGTTGAAGCCACAAAAAAGGAAAAAAAACTAAAGTCTGCACATGAATTGCCTGAAGTGTTAAGGGGTAAATTAAAGAAAGAGGTGGAGCTGGGAAGAATGGTAGGCCCCTTTTTGAGAAAGCCAATAGATGGGTTGGTAGTGTCCCCCTTAGGTGTAGTCCCCAAGAAAGAATTAGGAAAATTTAGACTGATTCAGCACTTATCATATCCTAGAGGGCACTCAGTAAACGATGCCATAAGCAAAGAAGACGCATCAGTAGCTTATCAATCTTTTGACCAAGCGGTTAACCTAGTCAAGGCAGCGGGAATAGGAGCAGATTTGGCAAAAATCGACATAGAAGCCGCTTTTAGGCTATTACCACTGTACCCTGAGAGCTTCAGATTGATGGGTTGTAAGTTTGAAGGCGGCTACTATGTTGATAAATGCTTGCCAATGGGGTGCTCAATCTCTTGCGTGTATTTCGAGGAGTTTAGCTCCTTTCTGCATTGGCTGATACAAAAGAGAACAGGTAGTAACTCGCTAGTGCATTATTTAGATGATTTTATGATTGTTGGTAAGCGCGACACAGGCGAGTGCGGGAGAATACTGGGGGAGGTGTTGGCAATTTTCAGGGAGCTGGGGGTGCCGGTAGCACTAGACAAATCAGAAGGCCCCTGTACCTCACTAGCCTTTCTGGGAATTGATTCAGTAAATAAACAATGCAGGCTACCGGGGGGAAAAATTGAGAAAATTAGGATGGCCATAGACCAAATGCTAAGCAAGAAGAAGGCCACCCTCAGGGAGATGCAGAAATTGCTGGGCCTCATTAATTTTGCATGCAGAGTGATACCCCTGGGTAGAATTTTTAAGCAAAGGCTCGAGATAAGCACAAGAGGGGCAATATTACCTAACCACAACATTAGGCTAAGTAAGAGCTTAAAAACAGACCTGAGAGTATGGGATCGTTTTTTGAAAAACTTTAACGGTATAAGAATTTGGGAGGAGATAATCTTAGCCACAGAGCTGCAATTATACACAGATGCCGCAGGCGGTTCAGGTTTTGGGGTATACCTTAATGGCAAATGGTGCGCAGGAAAATGGCCACGGCTATGGGAAGAAAAGGGATGGACTAGGAACCTAGTGTTACTGGAGTTATTCCCCATAGTGGCCACAATAGAACTGTGGGGCGGAGACTTGGCTGATAAAAATATTCTGTTTTGGTCAGATAACATGGGGGTAGTAGAGGTGTTAAACAACCTATCGGCATCTTCCGCTCAGGTTATCCCACATGTGCAGCATCTAGTTCTTAAAGCGCTCGAGAATAACATAAGCTTCAGGGCCAAACACATCCCAGGCGTAAACAATGTTATTGCAGACGCGTTATCAAGGTTTAAATGGGATCTATTCAGGCAGCTGGCACCTAAGACAGAGCTAAATGGTGAAGAATGCCCCATTTCTCTTTGGCAGATTGGGAATGGTTAGAAATAATCAAAAGCCCCGCGGACGTGGACAACATATAGTAAGCACTGGGAAGACTGGAAAAAATTTATGGGGACAAAAAAGGGCACTGAGGAAGGGCTATTCTTAGAATACTTAGCACAGTTGAAACAGGCACAAATAAGAAAAGGGAAACTGACTACAATATTGGCAGCTGTATCATATTTTTCCCAGCTGCTGGAGCTACACAACGTGACGAAAATATTCAGAGTTAAGAAGGTAGTTAAGGGATGGGCAATAGAGGAAGAAGGAAAGAAAGACAGGAGGGAGCCCATCACGGTAGACAGGTTGAGAGCATTGCTTGACTCGCTAGGTCAGACTTGCAGAAACGACTTTGAGGCAAATTTATTTTTGGCAATATTTATCATCGCATTCTCCGCAGCATTGCGCATAAGCGAGCTAGTAGCAATGAGTAAGACCGCGGGGGGATACGGGCTAAGAGCAGGGGACGTCAGGGTAGAAGGAAAATCAGTTTTAGTGTTCATTCGGAAATCCAAAACTGACAGGGAAGGAAAAGGGACATGGTTAGTGTTAAAGGAGACAGGGGACAAAAATTTGCCCAGTGGCAAACGTAAATAACTACTTAAGGGCAGGGGCAGCAAAAGGGGACATGTTCTTTAGACACGAGAATGGAGACCCAGTGACTAAAATCCAGTTTAGGAGGGTATTGCAATTAGCGATCAAGAAGCTGGGTTGGCACCCCCACACACTTGCACCACATTCATTTAAGATAGGAGCTGCCACAAATACAGCAGCGAGTGGGGCGCCAGCAGAGCATATAAAGAAATTGGGAAGGTGGAAATCAAACGTTTTTAAAAAATACATAAGACCACTATAAGAAGGGATAAGGTCTGCCCTACATAAGGGCAGCTAGGCAGGCACTGCATGTTTTTCCGTTGTGTGCAAACTTTGTCAATAATCAAGTTAACAGCCAAATTGTTTTATGTTGCAGAAAGAGCGTTAAGAATCTGGGTCTTAGGACACTCCTACGTGCATTGGGCCGCAAAGCAAGCGGCAAAATCCAAGCAAGGAGAAAAACAGAATTTATGCTTACCTGATAAATTACTTTCTCCAACGGTGTGTCCGGTCCACGGCGTCATCCTTACTTGTCGGATATTCTCTTCCCCAACAGGAAATGGCAAAGAGCCCAGCAAAGCTGGTCACATGATCCCTCCTAGGCTCCGCCTACCCCAGTCATTCGACCGACGTACAGGAGGAAATATGCATAGGAGAAACCATATGATACCGTGGTGACTGTAGTTAGAGAAAATAATTCATCAGACCTGATTAAAAAAACCAGGGCGGACCGTGGACCGGACACACCGTTGGAGAAAGTAATTTATCAGGTAAGCATAAATTCTGTTTTCTCCAACATAGGTGTGTCCGGTCCACGGCGTCATCCTTACTTGTGGGAACCAATACCAAAGCTTTAGGACACGGATGAAGGGAGGGAGCAAATCAGGTCACCTAAATGGAAGGCACCACGGCTTGCAAAACCTTTCTCCCAAAAATAGCCTCTGAAGAAGCAAAAGTATCAAATTTGTAAAATTTGGCAAAAGTGTGCAGTGAAGACCAAGTCGCTGCCTTACATATCTGGTCAACAGAAGCCTCGTTCTTGAAGGCCCATGTGGAAGCCACAGCCCTAGTGGAATGAGCTGTGATTCTTTCAGGAGGCTGCCGTCCGGCAGTCTCATAAGCCAATCGGATAATGCTTTTAAGCCAAAAGGAAAGAGAGGTAGAAGTCGCTTTTTGACCTCTCCTTTTACCAGAATAAACAACAAACAAAGAAGATGTTTGTCTGAAATCTTTAGTGGCCTCTAAATAGAATTTTAGAGCACGGACTACGTCCAAATTGTGTAACAAACGTTCCTTCTTTGAAACTGGATTCGGACACAAAGAAGGTACAACTATCTCCTGGTTAATATTCTTGTTGGAAACAACTTTCGGAAGAAAACCAGGCTTAGTACGCAAAACCACCTTATCTGCATGGAACACCAGATAGGGCGGAGAACACTGCAGAGCAGATAACTCAGAAACTCTTCTAGCAGAAGAAATTGCAACCAAAAACAAAACTTTCCAAGATAATAACTTAATATCTACGGAATGTAAGGGTTCAAACGGAACCCCTTGAAGAACTGAAAGAACTAGATTAAGACTCCAGGGAGGAGTCAAAGGTCTGTAAACAGGCTTGATTCTAACCAGAGCCTGAACAAACACTTGAACGTCTGGCACAGCTGCCAGCCTTTTGTGAAGCAAAACAGATAACGCAGAGATCTGTCCCTTCAGAGAACTTGCAGATAATCCTTTCTCCAAACCTTCTTGTAGAAAGGATAGAATCTTAGGAATTTGTATCTTGTTCCATGGGAATCCTTTAGATTCACACCAACAGATATATTTTTTCCATATCTTATGGTAAATTTTTCTAGTTACAGGCTTTCTAGCCTGAATCAGAGTATCTATTACAGAATCTGAAAACCCACGCTTTGATAAAATCAAGCGTTCAATCTCCAAGCAGTCAGTTGGAGGGAAGCCAGATTCGGATGTTCGAATGGACCTTGAACAAGAAGGTCCTGTCTCAAAGGTAGCTTCCATGGTGGAGCCGATGACATATTCACCAGGTCTGCATACCAAGTCCTGCGTGGCCACGCAGGAGCTATCAAGATCACCGAAGCCCTCTCCTGATTGATCCTGGCTACCAGCCTGGGAATGAGAGGAAACGGTGGGAATACATAAGCTAGGTTGAAGGTCCAAGGTGCTACTAGTGCATCTACTAGAGTCGCCTTGGGATCCCTGGATCTGGACCCGTAACAAGGAACCTTGAAGTTCTGACGAGAGGCCATCAGATCCATGTCTGGAATGCCCCATAATCGAGTTATTTGGGCAAAGATTTCCGGATGGAGTTCCCACTCCCCCGGATGGAATGTCTGACGACTCAGAAAATCCGCTTCCCAATTTTCCACTCCTGGGATGTGGATTGCAGACAAGTGGCAGGAGTGATCCTCCGCCCATTGAATTATCTTGGTCACTTCCTCCATCGCCAGGGAACTCCTTGTTCCCCCCTGATGGTTGATATATGCAACTGTCGTCATGTTGTCTGATTGAAACCTTATGAATTTGGCCTTTGCTAGATGAGGCCAAGCTTTGAGAGCATTGAATATCGCTCTCAGTTCCAGAATGTTTATCGGGAGAAGAGATTCTTCCCGAGACCATAGACCCTGAGCTTTCAGGGGTTCCCAGACCGCGCCCCAGCCCACCAGACTGGCGTCGGTCGTGACAATGACCCACTCTGGTCTGCGGAAGCTCATTCCCTGTGACAGGTTGTCCAGGATCAGCCACCAACGAAGTGAATCTCTGGTCCTTTGATCTACTTGAATCATCGGAGACAAGTCTGTATAATCCCCATTCCACTGTCTGAGCATGCACAGTTGTAATGGCCTTAGATGAATTCGTGCAAAAGGAACTATGTCCATTGCTGCAACCATCAATCCTATTACTTCCATGCACTGCGCTATGGAAGGATGAAGAACAGAATGAAGTACTTGACAAGAACTTAGAAGTTTTGATTTTCTGACCTCTGTCAGAAAAATCCTCATTTCTAAGGAGTCTATTATTGTTCCCAAGAAGGGAACTCTTGTTGACGGGGAAAGAGAACTTTTTTCTATGTTCACTTTCCATCCGTGAGATCTGAGAAAGGCTAGGACGATGTCCGTATGAGCCTTTGCTCTTGACAGAGACGACGCTTGAATCAGGATGTCGTCCAAGTACGGTACTACTGCAATGCCCCTTGGTCTTAGAACCGCTAGAAGGGACCCTAGTACCTTTGTGAAAATTCTCGGAGCAGTGGCTAATCCGAATGGAAGTGCCACACACTGGTAATGCTTGTCCAGGAAAGCGAACCTTAGGAACTGATGATGTTCCTTGTGGATAGGAATATGTAGGTACGCATCCTTTAAATCCACCGTGGTCATAAATTGACCTTCCTGGATGGTAGGAAGGATCGTTCGAATGGTTTCCATTTTGAACGATGGAACCCTGAGAAATTTGTTTAGGATCTTGAGATCTAAAATTGGTCTGAATGTTCCCTCTTTTTTGGGAACTATGAACAGGTTGGAGTAAAACCCCATCCCTTGTTCTCCTATTGGAACTGGATGAATTACTCCCATCTTTAACAGGTCTTCTACACAATGTAAGAATGCCTGTCTTTTTATTTGGTTTGAAGATAATTGAGACCTGTGGAACCTTCCCCTTGGGGGTAGTTCCTTGAATTCCAGGAGATAACCTTGAGAAACTATTTCTAGTGCCCAAGGATCCTGAACATCTCTTGCCCAGGCCTGAGCAAAGAGAGAAAGTCTGCCCCCCACCAGATCCGATCCCGGATCGGGGGCCATCCCTTCATGCTGTTTTGGTAGCAGTGGCAGGCTTCTTGGCCTGCTTACCCTTGTTCCAGCCTTGCATCGGTCTCCAGGCTGGTTTGGGTTGAGAAGTATTACCCTCTTGCTTAGAGGATGTAGAAGTAGAGGCTGGTCCGTTTCTGCGAAAGGGACGAAAATTAGGCTTATTTCTAGCCTTAAAAGACCTATCCTGAGGAAGGGCGTGGCCCTTTCCCCCGGTGATGTCTGAAATAATCTCTTTCAAATCAGGACCAAACAGTGTTTTGCCCTTGAAAGGGATGTTAAGCAATTTTGTCTTGGAAGACACATCCGCTGACCAAGACTTTAGCCAAAGCGCTCTGCGCGCCACGATAGCAAACCCTGAATTTTTCGCCGCTAATCTAGCTAATTGCAAAGCGGCATCTAGAATAAAAGAGTTAGCCAATTTAAGTGCTTGAACTCTGTCCATAACCTCCTCATACGAAGATTCTTTATTGAGCGACTTTTCTAGTTCTTCGAACCAGAAACACGCTGCCGTAGTGACAGGAACAATGCATGAAATTGGTTGTAGAAGGTAACCTTGCTGAACAAACATCTTTTTAAGCAAACCCTCTAATTTTTTATCCATAGGATCTTTGAAAGCACAACTATCTTCTATGGGAATAGTAGTGCGTTTGTTTAGAGTAGAGACCGCCCCCTCGACCTTAGGGACTGTCTGCCATAAGTCCTTTCTGGGGTCGACTATAGGAAATAATTTCTTAAATATAGGGGGAGGAACAAAAGGTATGCCGGGCCTTTCCCATTCCTTATTTACTATGTCCGCCACCCGCTTGGGTATAGGAAAAACATCGGGGGGCACCGGAACCTCTAGGAACTTGTCCATCTTACATAATTTCTCTGGAATGACCAAATTGTCACAATCATCCAGAGTAGATAATACCTCCTTAAGCAGTGCGCGGAGATGTTCTAATTTAAATTTAAATGTTACAACATCAGGTTCAGCTTGTTGAGAAATTTTTCCTGAATCTGAAATTTCTCCCTCAGACAAAACCTCCCTCCTGGCCCCTTCAGATTGGTGTGAGGGTATGTCAGAAACGTTATCATCAGCGTCCTCTTGCTCTTCAGTGTTTAAAACAGAGCAATCGCGCTTTCTCTGATAAGTAGGCATTTTAGATAAAATATTTGCAATAGAATTATCCATAACAGCCGTTAATTGTTGCATGGTAATAAGTATTGGCGCACTAGATGTACTAGGGGCCTCTTGTGTGGGCAAAACTGGTGTAGACACAGAAGGGGATGATGCAGTACCATGCTTACTCCCCTCATCTGAAGAATCATCTTGGGCACTATTATTATCTGTGGCATCATTGTCCCTACTTTGTTTGGACACTATGTCACAATTATCACATATATTTAAATGGGGAGACACATTGGCTTTCATACATATAGAACATCGCTTATCTGATGGTTCAGACATGTTAAACAGGCTTAAACTTGTCAACAAAGCACAAAAAACGTTTTAAAATAAAACCGTTACTGTCACTTTAAATTTTAAACAGAACACACTTTATTACTGAATATGCGAAAAAGCATGAAGCAATTGTTCAAAGTTCACCAAAATTTCGCCACAGTGTCTTAAAGCCTTAAAAGTATTGCACACCAAATTTGAAAGCTTTAACCCTTAAAATAACGGAACCGGAGCCGTTTTTACATTTAACCCCTATACAGTCCCAGGTATCTGCTTTGCTGAGACCCAA